>NW_025550697.1:0-12347 GCF_905237065.1 Salmo salar
AACCAACGGTACCTGGCTGTAGTGACGAGAAACAGCCTCTGTTTATCATAGTGTCTTTCATACTTGTTTGTGAGGACAGAAAAGTCTTTAGCGAGAGTACAGGCTTGGGTGTAGGAGGCCAATGTGCTTACCAACGAGTCAACACATTCCTCTTCCGTACACAACTGGGACAAAAACGTTCTTTAAGGACTTTCATTGGTCCTCTCACTGTGTGACCAAACACTAGTTCAGCTGGGGCTGAAACCCCCAGTGGGACTCCTGTACAGTTTCACGAGCAGCAAACAAACCAAAGAACCCTCATCCCAATCTTAGATTCAAAGAATATTTACGGAGCATAGACTTCAGTGTCTGATGCCATCGTCAACACACCTGATAGATATGCGCTGATACATCGGTGGCAACTGACAAGGAATTTAACACCTGCTTGAAGAGCTTTGACAGGAAATTTGTACCTTGATCAGTTTGTACCACCATAGGTAATCTGAACGTGTGAAGAACTTAATTAAGGGTTTATCACCACTGAGCCGTAATCCTTCTCAGGAGGAATGGGTTGGGGTATCTTGTTGCTATAACATATCGTTAACAGAAACCGGTTAGGGAGTTGAAGGTCAACACAATGTTGCCACCACATGTTAAATGGTTACCTGGGCGACAGGTATAGGACAGCAGGAGCAGGAGGAATAACCTGATTTGGTTTTCCTGTAACCTGACATGTTTATTAGCGTCGACAGAACTGGGAGCCACATCTTGTTTTAAACCTGCCAAAAGAATGGGATCGGGCATCATAAGTCTTCGTGATCCCTAAGTGTCCAGACCACTGGTGATCATGAGCGTGCGACAACACATTGTGTCGAAAGGCTGTAGGAACTACTATTTGGTAAACAGCATTCAATTCCCTCCGCGCCACCATGGGATGTCATTTAGCATGAGAGATTAAATTAACAAGAAAGTAAGCCACATTCTTCTTCTCTTTACCTCTTCCAATGAGACAACACTAGAAAAAACATTTAGCAAGCTAAGGGGTAACCTTCTGGTTAGCAATCAGCCGCCTACGAGGATTGGTAACATACTGTTTAGCAATAAGTTAATATACTTCGATTTTGGTTTGCTCAGAGGCATCAGCTTCTGCGAAACCCATCCCTCTTGATCATCTTCGGAACAGAACAGTGTTGATAAATCTAACCCCACCCACTTGTCTTGCCTGAGCACGAGTGACAGCACAGGGGAACATGGGGATAACTCTTTAAAAGCAGTTGGAGAGAGAGTGGTACTTTTATCAACACTTCCAATACGGGTATATCCTCCAGCAATATGTTACTCATATAAAGGTACACCTTTACTGGAACATAGGGGACGCATTTCGAATATTCATCGATCAACTCAGGCTACAAAGTACAAAATAAAAAACCCATTTCAATACCCTGAACTAACACATCGGGAAAACCACAGTATGTATTGTCGGATAAGGGCAATACATCAGACAATATAAAATGACTGTGCCGCATCAGTATCTCTTGTTGACTTTAACAGGACGCTGAGATAGTTCGTTATGGACACAAACTCCCGAAAATGAACGGTTCGTAATTGGGCGGTGGGTGCATTGAGATTCTCAAACTACATTTACCCTGAGGTACTTGGTTTCGCTTTCAGACCTCAACAGTATTTAATTAGCCCAACACCTGCTCTGGCGGCTTTGCACCTAATAGGCATCCCTTGTTTGCGTTTTAGTAGGAAGCAATCATTAATCATATGTCCCACTTTATGACAATAGAAACAGGGACGCCTCAATTTTCTGGGCGTGCTTGATATACCGCGGGCGACCAGGACTAAAAAGTAGGCAACTCAGTATTTCCACTCTCAGTATGAGCCGAAAAACACACTCTCCTGCAACAACACAAACTCCTGTCTGCCAACACAGACGCTTCTGACAGGGAGGATACTTTCTGTTATTTAGGTATACTACAATGCATCGGCAACAATTTTAAAACTCTTCCAACAAAAATTAACTCCCCGGGTAGAGTTGAAATCAGTTATCTTACTAGCAGTGATGCCATTTATCAAACAGATTTCCTGTCTCAAACCCAACAATAAAACTTATTAGAAGACTTCTCTATGAGACCCAAATCTCTGTCGGCATGCCTCAGGCACAAGCCCATCGAAGAACGGTAGCTTTGACCACTCATAGTTAAACTATCTTCCAGAGGCAGCGCTGATAAAACCTCTTGGGCTTTACCTGGCAACTACATTGTAGCAACAAACACCATACTTCTTCATAGGCCATTTCAAGGCCAGCTATACGTTAAACACACAAAACAGGAGTAACTTTACCTTAAACAAAGGTACTAAGGCTCTAATGTCAAAACGTGTTGGAAGCTACAGCTGGTGAGGACGACTCACTAACAGGTGCCAGTAAGGAACGAAGGCTAGTCTCGCTTTGTCTCTGCTTCCAGTTCCATTTGGGCCATGCATTTTGAAAATCCATCTGCCGCTGTTCTGCTGCTTTTTTTCAGCCTCTATTTTTACAGATTTCCAACTGCCGCTGTTCTCTTTCTTTTTTTGGGTCCTCAAGTTTACACATTTCTAACTGGAGATTTTCTCGCCTAATTTGGGCTCTCTCTTGCCTCCAGTTGAAACTGTCCGTGGAACGGTTATATCCCTTCCATAACCAGTTGACAGTGGGGAGAGTGGATCAAAACGGGGCAATGTAGCTGGAGCTTTAGCCTCGCCTTTCGGTCTCAGACACCGACGGGCTTGCCGGAGCAGCAACATCCCCTACAGGGGCAGTAGGCTCAGGCAGCGGTAACACAAGCACCTGCTCTTTCAACAATACATTTTAACACTAGTTTCTTAACCTCCGCCTTAACTAAATTGTGAGAAATAGACAATGAATAATGTTCTGCCAAGGTCATTAAATCAATTTTACGACATTTATTAAACACCTTCCACAAAGGGTTATCCAAAAAGGATTTCCAACTCAAAAGTAGCCATCTTGAACTACTACCAAACACAAAAGCCAACAAATAGCAAACACTAATGCTTATGACGCTCAACATGACTAACCACACAACAACAATCTGCATGAGCGGTATGGGCGTCAGTAATGACAGATCCTGGATGAGCCCCCACTTATGTTACGAACCTCTTTGGCCCAGTTGGTCTAGGGGGGATGGATACGAGATCCGTAAATAAATCATGCAAATTATAATCGTGACATGTAACAGTGAGGAACCAAAAACCACAGACAACTGAAATCTACCGTCAAACTCAAAAGGTTTTATTTTAAACACACGGTAAAGGTGTGGGAAAAGGGGCTGAGCTGGACCCAAGCAACGAAACAATAATCCAAAACCAACCCCTAAGCTAGACTAGCCTATTTCAACAACAGCTAGCTAACTAACCAAAATACAGTGGGTGGTCCGCCCAGTTCTAACTAGGGTACTTAGACACAGTATTCTCTACGGGTAATGTATGCCCATCGACTTGTCTTGGTACCCCCTTTTCCCACCAAACAAACAAACAGTCAAATAACAAAACAATATCTCACAGGATTACCGGACAAATGACATGTAGTTTGCAAAAACAAAAGAGATCAATACAGAGAGAGAGAGACACGGGGGAGATAGAGATTGGACACAAGAGCGAATGAGCACAAAGTTGATCACAGAGTGAGAAATGAGCTGCGAGATAAAAATGAGCTCTCGAGATAAAAATGAGCTGGGGAGAAAACAACTGACTGGGTTTTAAACCAAGGGAAAGGGACTGTGATTGGTTGAGGAAAGGAACAGGTGTCTTCTGATTGGGGACTGATGATTGTCACCTGTGATGGGGAGAAGGAGAGAAAAGAAACACACAGGATACACACTTGTATCCGTAACAAGCACATTCTGTAATGTATCCCTGTATATATACCTGTATATCCATATGTATCCCTGTATATCCATATGTGTATCCCTATATATCTGTATGTATCCCTGTATATCTGGTAATGTATCCCTGTATATCTGTAACCTGTATCCCATCTGTAATGTATCCCTGTATATCCATATGTATCCCTGTATATCTGTAATGTATCCCTGTATATCTGTAATGTATCCCTGTATATCCATGTATCCAGTAAACCGTATGTATCCCTGTATATCTGTAATGTATCCTGTATATCTGTAATGTATCCCTATATATCTTGTAATATATACCTGTATATCAAATGTATATATACCTGTATATCTGTAATGTATCCCTGTATATCTGTAATGTATCCGTGTAATCCATATGTATCCCTGTATATCTGTAATGTATCCTGTATATATTACCTGTATATCCATATGTATCCCTGTATATCCATATGTATCCCTGTATATCTGTAATGTATCCCTGTATATCTGTAATGTATCCCTGTATATCTGTAATGTATCCCTGTATATCTGTAATGTATTCCTGTATCTGTAATGTATCCCTGTATATCTGTAATGTATCCCTGTATATCCATATGTATCCCTGCTAAATCCGTATGTATCCCTGTATATCTGTAATGTATCCCTGTATATCTGTAATGTATACCTGTATATCCATATGTATCCCTGTATATCTGTAATTGTATCCCTGTATATATGTAATGTATCCCTGTATATCCATATGTATCCCTGTAAATCCGTATGTATCCCTGAATATCTGTAATGTATACCTGGTATATCCGTATGTATCCCTGTATATCTGTAATGTATCCCTGTATATCTGTAATGTATCCCTGTATATCCATATGTATCCCTGTAAATCCGTATGTATCCTGTATATCTGTAATGTATCCTGTATATCTGTCATGTATCCCTGTATATCTGTAATGCTCTATATATCTGTAATGTTATCCCTGTATATCCATATGTATCCTTGTATATCTGTAATGTATCCCTATATCCATATGTATCCCTGTAAATCCATATGTATCCCTGTAGTATCTGTAATGTATCCTGTATATCTATAATGTATACCTGTATAACCATATGTATCCCTGTATATCTGTAATGTATCCTGTATATCTGTAATGTATCCCTGTATATCCATATGTATCCCTGTAAATCCGTATGTATCCCTGTATATCTGTAATGTATCCTGTATATCTGTAATGTATCCCTATATATCTGTAATGTATCCCTGAGATATCCGTATATATACCTGTATATCTGTAATGTATCCCTGTATATCTGTAATGTATCCCTGTATATCTGTAATGTATCCCTGTATATATACCTGTATATCCATATGTATCCCCGTATATCCATATGTATCCCTGTATATCTGTAAAGTATCCCTGTATATCTGTAATGTATCCTGTATATCTGTAATGTATACCGATATATCTGTAATGTATACCTGGAATATCCGTATATATACCTGTATATCTGTAATGTATCCCCTGTATATCTGTAATGTATCCCTGTATATCCATATGTATCCCTGTATATCTGTAATGTATCCCTGTATATATATACCTGTATATCCATATGTATCCCTGTATATCCATATGTATCCCTGTATATCTGTAATGTATCCCTGTATATCTGTAATGTATCCCTGTATATCCTGTAATGTATCCTATATGTCCGTATGTATTCCTGTATATCTGTAATGTATCCCTGTATATCTGTAATGTACCCCTGTATATCCATATGTATCCCTGTATATCTGTAATGTATCCCTATATAACCATATGTATCCCTGTATATCTGTAATGTATCCCTGTATATCTGTAATGCATCCCTGTATATCCATATGTATCCCTGTATATCTGTAATGTATCCCTGTATATCTGTAATGTATCCCGCATATCCATATGTATCCCTGTAAATCCGTATGTATCCCTGTATATCTGTAATGTATCCCTGTATATCTGTAATGTATCCTATATATCTGTAATGTATCCCTGAATATCCGTATATATACCTGTATATCTGTAATGTATCCCGCATATCTGTAATGTATCCCTGTATATCTGTAATGTATCCCTGTATATATACCTGTATATCCATATGCTATCCCTGATATCCATGTATCCCTGTATATCTGTAAAGTATCCCTGTATATCTGTAATGTATCCCTGTATATCTGTAATGTATACGATATATCTGTAATGTATACCTGAATATCCGTATATATACCTGTATATCTGTAATGTATCCCTTGTATATCTGTAATGTATCCCCTGTATATCCATATGTATCCCTGTATATCTGTAATGTATCCCTGTATAGTATACCTGTATATCCATATGTATCCCTGTATATCCATATGTATCCCTGTATATCTGTAATGTATCCCTGTATATCTGTAATGTATCCCTGTATATCTGTAATGTATCCCTATATATCCGTATGTATCCCTGTATATCTGTAATGTATCCCTGTATATCTGTAATGTACCCTGTATATCCATATGTATCCCTGTATATCTGTAATGTATCCCTATATATCCATATGTATTATGTAAATCCGTATGTATCCCTGTATATCTGTAATGTATCCCTGTATATCTGTAATGTATACCTGTATATCCGATGTATCCCTGTATATCTGTAATGTATCCCCGTATATCTGTAATGTATCCCTGTATATCCATATGTATCCCTGTAAATCCGTATGTATCCCTGTATATCTGTAATGTACCTGTATATCTGTAATGTATCCCTATATATCTGTAATGTATCCCTGAATATCCGTATATATACCTGATATCTGTAATGAATCCCTGTATATCTTTAATGTATCCCCGTATATCCATATGTATCCCTGTATATCTGTAATGTATCCCTGTATATATACCTGTATATCCATATGTATCCCTGTATATCCATATGTATCCCTGTATATCTGTAATGTATCCCTGTATATCTGTAATGTATCCTGTCTATCTGTAATGTATCCCTATATATCCGTATGTATCCCTGTATATCTGTAATGTATCCCTGTATATCTGTAATGTATCCCTGTATATCCATATGTATCCCTGTAAATCCGATGTATCCCTGTATATCTGTAATGTATCCCTGTATATCTGTAATGTATACCTGTATATCCGTATGTATCCCCTGTATATCTGTAATGTATCCCTGTATATCTGTAATGTATCCCTGTAATGTATCACTGTATATCTGTAATGTATCCCTGTATATCCATATGTATCCTGTATATCCATATGTATCCCTGTATATCTGTAATGTATCCTGTATATCCATATGTATCCCTGTATATCTGTAATGTATCCCTGTACATCTGTAATGTATCCCTGTATATCTGTAATGTATCCCTGTATATCCATATGTATCCCCTGTATATCTGTAATGATCCCTATATATCTGTAATGTATCCCTGTATATATACCTGTATATCCATATGTATCCCTGTATATCTGTAATGTATCCCTATATATCTGTAATGTATCCCTGAATATCCGTATATATACCTGTATATCTGTAATGTATCCCTGTATATCTGTAATGTATCCCTGTATATCTGTAATGTATCCCTGTATATATACTCTGTATATCCATATGTATCCCTGTATATCCATATGTATCCCTGTATATCTGTAATGTATCCCTGTATATCTGTAATGTATCCCTGTATATCTGTAATGTATCCCTATATATCTGTAATGTATCCCTGAATATCCGTATATATACCTGTATATCTGTAATGTATCCCTGTATATCTGTAATGTATCCCTGTATCTCCATATGTATCCCTGTATATCTGTAATGTATCCCTGTATATATACCTGTATATCCATATGTATCCCTGTATATCCATATGTATCCCTGTATATCTGTAATGTATCCCTGTATATCTGTAATGTATCCCTGTATATCTGTAATGTATCCCTATATATCCGTATGTATCCCTGTATATCTGTAATGTATCCCTGTATATCTGTAATGTATCCTGTATATCCATATGTATCCCTGTAAATCCGTATGTATCCCTGTATATCTGTAATGTATCCCTGTATATCTGTAATGTATACCTGTATATCCATATGTATCCCTGTATAACTGTAATGTATCCCTGTATATCTGTAATGTATCCTTGTATATCCATATGTATCCCTGTAAATCCGTAGTATCCCTGTATATCTGTCATGTATCCCTGTATATCTGTAATGTATCCCTATATATCTGTAATGTATCCCTGAATATCCGTATATATACCTGTATATCTGTAATGTATCCCTGTATATCTGTAATGTATCCCTGTATATCCATATGTATCCCTGTATATCTGTAATGTATCCCTGTATATCCATATGTATCCTGTATATCTGTAATGTATCCCTGTATATATACCTGTATATCCATATGTGTAATCCCTGTAAATCCGTATGTATTCCTGTATATCTGTAATGTATCCCTATATATCTGTAATGTATCCCTGAATATCCGTATATATACCTGTATATCTGTAATGTATCCCTGTATATCTGTAATGTATCCCCTGTATATCTGTAATGTATCCCTGTATATATACCTGTATATCCATATGTATCCCTGTATATCCATATGTATCCCTGTATATCTGTAAAGTATCCCTGTATATCTGTAATGTATCCCTGTATATCTGTAATGTATACCCGATATATCTGTAAGTATACCTGAATATCCGTTATATACCTGTATATCTGTAATGTATCCCTGTATATCTGTAATGTATCCCTGTATATCCATATGTATCCCTGTATATCTGTAATGTATCCCTGTATATATACCTGTATATCCATATGTATCCCTGTATATCCATATGTATCCCTGTATATCTGTAATGTATCCCTGTATATCTGTAATGTATCCCGTATATCTGTAATGTATCCCTATATATCCGTATGTATCCCTGTATATCTGTAATGTATCCCTGTATATCTGTAATGTACCCCTGTATATCCATATGTATCCCTGTATATCTGTAATGTATCCCTATATATCCATAATGTATTATAAATCCAGTAATGTATCCCTGTATAATCTGTAATGTATCCCTGTATATCTGTAATGTATACCTGTAGTATCCGTATGTATCCCTGTATATCTGTAATGTATCCCTGTATATCTGTAATGTATCCTGTATATCCATATGTATCCCTTTAAATCCGTATGTATCCCTGTATATCTGTAATGTATCCCTGTATATCTGTAATGTATCCCTATATATCTGTAATGTATCCCTGAATATCCGTTATATACCTGTATATCTGTAATGAATCCCTGTATATCTTTAATGTACCCCTGTATATCCATATGTATCCCTGTATATCTGTAATGTATCCCTGTATATATACCTGATATCCATATGTATCCCTGTATATCCATATGTATCCCTGTATATCTGTAAATGATACCCCGATATCTGTAATGTATCCCTGTCTATCTGTAATGTATCCCTATATATCCAGTATGTATCCCTGTATATCTGTAATGTATTCCTTGTATATCTGTAATGTATCCCTGTAATCCATATGTATCCTGTAAATCTGTAGTATCCCTGTATATCTGTAATGTATCCCTGTATATCTTGTAATGTATACCTGTATATCCGTATGATCCCTGTATATCTGTAATGTATCCCTGTATATCTGTAATGTATACCTGCAATGTTTATCTCTGTATATCTGTAATGTATCCCTGTATATCCATATGTATCCTGTATATCTATATGTATCCCTGTATATCTGTAATGTATCTTGTATATCCATATGTATCCCTGTATACGGAATGTATCCCCGACACTGCATTGTATCCCTGTATATCTGTAATGTATCCCTGTATATCCATGAATGCTTATCCCTGTATATCGCAATGTATCCCTATATATCTGTAAATGTATCCCCGTATATATACCTGTATATCCATATGTATCCCTGTATATCTGTAATGTATCCCTATATATCTGTAATGTATTCCCCGAATATCCGTATATATACCTGTATATCTGTAATGTATCCCTGTATATCTGTAATGTATCCCTGTATATCTGTAAGTATCCCTGTATAACCTGTATATCCATATGTATCCCTGTATATCCATATGTATCCTCTGTATATCTGTAATGTATTCCTGTATATCTGTAATGTATCCCTGTATATCTGTAAGTAATCCCTTATATATCTGTAATGTATCCCTGAATATCCGTATATATACCTGTATATCTGTAACTGCATCCTACGATAATCATGTAATGTATCCCTGTATCTCCATATGTACCCTGTATATCTTAATGTATCCCCGATAATGTGTATGTGTCCCGTATCCAATCTACTTCATGTATCCCTGTATATCCCGATATGTAAACTCCTGTATATCTGTAATGTGTCCCTATCTGTATCATGTGCTTGTCCTGTAGATCCGTATGTATCCCTGTATATCTGCGTGTTGTGTTCCTGTGCATCTGTGATGTATGCCTGTATATCCGACATGTATCCACCATTTAACAGCAATGTATCCTGTATATCTGGCAAGTGCATCACATTATATCCATAGCATGTATCCCTGTAAAGTCATTATGCCATCCCTGTATATCTGTCATGTATCCACTTAATATCTGTAATGTATCCTATATATATGAATGGCATCCTGAATATCCGTATGCTAGCCACCTGTATCTCAAGTAACATCCCTGTTATATCTGTAATGTATCCTGTGTCATATGTAAGCCTGTATATATGATAACTGTCCCACCATGTTTATATGCCCGCCATATATCCATATGTATCCCTGTATCATCCATATGTATCCTGTATATCTGTAATGTGACTCCCTATATATCCATATGTATTATATGTAAATCCGTGTGCATTCTACATAACATGTCTGTAATGTATCCACCTTTGTATCCGCAGTGTATGCCTGTATATCAACAGCTATATCCTGTATGTCTGTAATGTATCCTATTATATCTGTAATGTATCCTGTATGTCCAATGTATCCCTCATCAATCCATTATGTATCCCTGTATATACAACAATGTATCCCATAATATATCTAACCAATGTATCCCTACTTCATAATCAGCAATGTGTCCTGGAATATCCGTATATATACCTGTGTATATCTGTAATGAATCCCGATATATCTGTAATGTATCCCTGTATATCCATATGTAACCCTGTATATCTCAATGTATTCCCCATAGTATATAGGACTCGTATATCCATATGTATCCCTGTATATCCAGCATGTATCCCTGTGTGTTATCTGTAATGTATCCCGCATATCTGTAATGTATCCCTGTCTATCTTCCTTCCAATGTATCCCTATATATCCGTATGCTTATCCCCTGTATCTGTAAAACCCCTAGTAACTATACCTGTATTGTATCATTGTATACCATCATGCATCCCTGTAAATCCAGTATGTATCCTGTATATCTGTGTGTGTGTGTATAGCATCTATCTGAGTACACCACACTGGTTATGCGTGTGTATTCCTGCATATCTGTAGTATGTCCCTGTATATCTGTAATGTATCCTGTGATAACCATCACTTTATATCTGTAGTATCCCTGTATATCCATATGTATCCTGTATATCCATATGCTTGTCCACTGTATATCTATAATGTATCCTGTATATCCATATGTGTCCTGTATATCTATGATAGCCATCCCTGTGCATCATATGATGTGTCCCTGTATATCTAGCAATGTATCCTGTATATCCATGTGTATCCCTGTATATCTGTGATATGTGCCTATATATCTATGAATGTATCTGTGTACCTGTATGTATGTATCCCTGTATATCTGTAATGTATCCCTATATATCTGCCAATGTATCCTAGGATATCCGTATATATACCTGTATATCTGTAATGTATCCCTGTATATCTTATGTTATCCTGTATAACTATCTAGTATAATCACTGTTATATGTGCCTGTGTAATCATGTATCCCACCATAACTGTCAATGTGTCCCAATGTCTCTGATACATTCCTGTATATCTGCCGTGTATCCTGTATATCTGTAATGTATCCTATATATCTGTAATGTGTCCCCTGGATATCGGTATATACCTGTATATCTGTAATGTATCCCTGTATATCTATGATAGCATCCACTGTATCTCCATATGTATCCACATGTATATCCTTGATGTGTCTGTTACATGTATGCCTGTATGTCCATATGCATCCTGTATATCCATATGTATCCCTGTATCTGTGATATCCCTGACAACATATCTGTAATGTGTCCCTGTATATCTGTAAGTGTGTCCACTATATATCAGTATATATCCATAACATGTCTGTTATTTAACCTTCCCTGTATCTATGAACTATGGCTCCTGTAGCATCCCATGTGTCCCTGATCC
>NW_025550698.1:0-2500 GCF_905237065.1 Salmo salar
GGGGTTAGTGGTGGGGGATGGAGAGGAAGAGGAAGACCTGTGGTTCGACTGCTGGGGGTTAGTGGTGGGGGGATGGAGAGGAAGAGGAAGACCTGTGGTTCGACTGCTGGGGGTTAGTGGTGGGGGATGGAGAGGAAGAGGAAGACCTGTGGTTCGACTGCTGGGGGTTAGTGGTGGGGGATGGAGAGGAAGAGGAAGACCTGTGGTACGACTGCTGGGGGTTAGTGGTGGGGGATGGAGAGGAAGAGGAAGACCTGTGGTACGACTGCTGGGGGTTAGTGGTGGGGATGGAGAGGAAGAGGAAGACCTGTGGTTCGACTGCTGGGGGTTAGTGGTGGGGGATGGAGAGGAAGAGGAAGACCTGTGGTACGACTGCTGGGGGTTAGTGGTGGGGATGGAGAGGAAGAGGAAGACCTGTGGTTCGACTGCTGGGGGTTAGTGGTGGGGATGGAGAGGAAGAGGAAGACCTGTGGTTCGACTGCTGGGGGTTAGTGGTGGGGGATGGAGAGGAAGAGGAAGACCTGTGGTTCGACTGCTGGGGGTTAGTGGTGGGGATGGAGAGGAAGAGGAAGACCTGTGGTTCGACTGCTGGGGGTTAGTGGTGGGGATGGAGAGGAAGAGGAAGACCTGTGGTACGACTGCTGGGGGTTAGTGGTGGGGGATGGAGAGGAAGAGGAAGACCTGTGGTACGACTGCTGGGGGTTAGTGGTGGGGGATGGAGAGGAAGAGGAAGACCTGTGGTACGACTGCTGGGGGTTAGTGGTGGGGGATGGAGAGGAAGAGGAAGACCTGTGGTACGACTGCTGGGGGTTAGTGGTGGGGGATGGAGAGGAAGAGGAAGACCTGTGGTTCGACTGCTGGGGGTTAGTGGTGGGGGATGGAGAGGAAGAGGAAGACCTGTGGTTCGACTGCTGGGGGTTAGTGGTGGGGGATGGAGAGGAAGAGGAAGACCTGTGGTTCGACTGCTGGGGGTTAGTGGTGGGGGATGGAGAGGAAGAGGAAGACCTGTGGTACGACTGCTGGGGGTTAGTGGTGGGGGATGGAGAGGAAGAGGAAGACCTGTGGTACGACTGCTGGGGGTTAGTGGTGGGGGATGGAGAGGAAGAGGAAGACCTGTGGTACGACTGCTGGGGGTTAGTGGTGGGGGATGGAGAGGAAGAGGAAGACCTGTGGTACGACTGCTGGGGGTTAGTGGTGGGGGATGGAGAGGAAGAGGAAGACCTGTGGTACGACTGCTGGGGGTTAGTGGTGGGGGATGGAGAGGAAGAGGAAGACCTGTGGTACGACTGCTGGGGGTTAGTGGTGGGGGATGGAGAGGAAGAGGAAGACCTGTGGTACGACTGCTGGGGGTTAGTGGTGGGGATGGAGAGGAAGAGGAAGACCTGTGGTACGACTGCTGGGGGTTAGTGGTGGGGATGGAGAGGAAGAGGAAGACCTGTGGTACGACTGCTGGGGGTTAGTGGTGGGGGGATGGAGAGGAAGAGGAAGACCTGTGGTACGACTGCTGGGGGTTAGTGGTGGGGATGGAGAGGAAGAGGAAGACCTGTGGTACGACTGCTGGGGGTTAGTGGTGGGGGATGGAGAGGAAGAGGAAGACCTGTGGTACGACTGCTGGGGGGTTAGTGGTGGGGATGGAGAGGAAGAGGAAGACCTGTGGTACGACTGCTGGGGGTTAGTGGTGGGGATGGAGAGGAAGAGGAAGACCTGTGGTACGACTGCTGGGGGTTAGTGGTGGGGGATGGAGAGGAAGAGGAAGACCTGTGGTACGACTGCTGGGGGTTAGTGGTGGGGATGGAGAGGAAGAGGAAGACCTGTGGTACGACTGCTGGGGGTTAGTGGTGGGGGATGGAGAGGAAGAGGAAGACCTGTGGTACGACTGCTGGGGGTTAGTGGTGGGGGATGGAGAGGAAGAGGAAGACCTGTGGTACGACTGCTGGGGGTTAGTGGTGGGGATGGAGAGGAAGAGGAAGACCTGTGGTTCGACTGCTGGGGGGGTTAGTGGTGGGGGGATGGAGAGGAAGAGGAAGACCTGTGGTACGACTGCTGGGGGTTAGTGGTGGGGGATGGAGAGGAAGAGGAAGACCTGTGGTACGACTGCTGGGGGTTAGTGGTGGGGGGATGGAGAGGAAGAGGAAGACCTGTGGTACGACTGCTGGGGGGTTAGTGGTGGGGGATGGAGAGGAAGAGGAAGACCTGTGGTACGACTGCTGGGGGTTAGTGGTGGGGGATGGAGAGGAAGAGGAAGACCTGTGGTACGACTGCTGGGGGTTAGTGGTGGGGATGGAGAGGAAGAGGAAGACCTGTGGTACGACTGCTGGGGGTTAGTGGTGGGGGATGGAGAGGAAGAGGAAGACCTGTGGTACGACTGCTGGGGGTTAGTGGTGGGGGATGGAGAGGAAGAGGAAGACCTGTGGTACGACTGCTGGGGGTTAGTGGTGGGGGATGGAGAGGAAGAGGAAGACCTGTGGTACGACTGCTGGGGGTTAGTGGTGGGGGATGG
>NW_025550698.1:7500-68611 GCF_905237065.1 Salmo salar
TGATGTAGTGGATGATGTAGTTACTGTTGTAGTGGATGATGTAGTTACTGATGTAGTGGATGATGTAGTTACTGTAGTAGTGGATGATGTAGTGGATGATGTAGTTACTGATGTAGTGGATGATGTAGTTACTGATGTAGTGGATGATGTAGTTACTGTAGTAGTGGATGATGTAGTGGATGATGTAGTTACTGATGTAGTGGATGATGTAGTGGATGATGTAGTTACTGATGTAGTTACTGTTGTAGTGGATGATGTAGTTACTGATGTAGTGGATGATGTAGTTACTGTAGTAGTGGATGATGTAGTGGATGATGTAGTTACGGATGTAGTGGATGATGTAGTGGATTATGTAGTTACTGATGTAGTGGATGATGTAGTTACTGATGTAGTGGATGATGTAGTTACTGATGTAGTGGATGATGTAGTGGATGATGTAGTGGATGATGTAGTGGATGATGTAGTTACTGATGTAGTGGATGATGTAGTTACTGTTGTAGTGGATGATTTAGTTACTGATGTAGTGGATGATGTAGTTACTGTTGTAGTGGATGATGTAGTGGATGATGTAGTTACTGATGTAGTGGATGATGTAGTTACTGATGTAGTGGATGATGTAGTGGATGATGTAGTTACTGTTGTAGTGGATGATGTAGTGGATGATGTAATTACTGTTGTAGTGGATGATGTAGTGGATGATGTAGTTACTGATGTAGTGGATGATGTAGTTACTGTTTTAGTGGATGATGTAGTTACTGTTGTAGTGGATGATGTAGTTACTGATGTAGTGGATGATTTAGTTACTGATGTAGTGGATGATGTAGTTACTGTTGTAGTGGATGATGTAGTGGATGATGTAGTTACTGATGTAGTGGATGATGTAGTTACTGATGTAGTGGATGATGTAGTTACTGATGTAGTGGATGATGTAGTGGATGATGTAGTTACTGTTGTAGTGGATGATGTAGTGGATGATGTAGTTACTGTTGTAGTGGATGATGTAGTGGATGATGTAGTTACTGATGTAGTGGATGATGTAGTTACTGTTTTAGTGGATGATGTAGTTACTGTTGTAGTGGATGATGTAGTTACTGATGTAGTGGATGATTTAGTTACTGATGTAGTGGATGATGTAGTTACTGTTGTAGTGGATGATGTAGTGGATGATGTAGTTACTGATGTAGTGGATGATGTAGTTACTGATGTAGTGGATGATGTAGTTACTGATGTAGTGGATGATGTAGTGGATGATGTAGTTACTGTTGTAGTTACTGTTGTAGTGGATGATGTAGTGGATGATGTAGTTACTGATGTAGTTTATGATGTAGTTACTGATGTAGTGGATGATGTAGTGGATGATGTAGTTACTGATGTAGTGGATGATGTAGTGGATGATGTAGTGGATGATGTAGTTACTTATGTAGTGGATGATGTAGTGGATGATGTAGTGGATGATGTAGTGGATGATGTAGTTACTGATGTAGTGGATGATGTAGCTACTGATGTAGTGGATGATGTAGTTACTGATGTAGTGGATGATGTAGTGGATGATGTAGTTACTGTTGTAGTGGATGATGTAGTGGATGATGTAGTTACTGTTGTAGTGGATGATGTAGTGGATGATGTAGTTACTGATGTAGTGGATGATGTAGTTACTGATGTAGTGGATGATGTAGTTACTGATGTAGTGGATGATGTAGTTACTTATGTAGTGGATGATGTAGTGGATGATGTAGTTACTGATGTAGTGGATGATGTAGTTACTTATGTAGTGGATGATGTAGTGGATGATGTAGTGGATGATGTAGTGGATGATGTACTCGTTATTGTAGTTGATGATGTAGTTACTGTGTTTTGTTGTTAGGAGCTCTCCTCAAACAATAGCATGGTATTTTTTCGCAGTAATAGCTACTGTAAATTGGACAGTGCAGTTATATTAACAAGAATTTAAGCTTTCAGCCGATTTAAGACACTTATATGTACCGACGTTTGTTGTTTCTCTAAAATCTGCGATCGTGACAGACTGAGCTGCATGATTTACAACTGTCCCGTTGAAGGGATGCCTATCCCTATGTAATCAGTACATTAGAAATCTTTATACCTTGACTTATAATCAAACAAACAACAATTAAGTGAAAAAAATGTCATTTATTATTTTTCTCCTCTTCATCCCAATCATATACTTCTAAACATGTATTCATGCATTGTCCCCTCTAGCAAAGGTTACTGGAAGGGATAATTATCAGAATAATTGACTTAACATAGTGTTTTATTCAAAATAATAAATTAATAGTTTTTAATCAGAATAAATTGACTTAACATTGTGTTTTAATCAGAATAATAAATTAAGAGTGTTTTAATCAGTGTTTTATTATGTTTTTAATCAGAGTTTTACAGAACATTTTTAAACAGTGTTACAGAGCGTTTTTAATCAGAGTGTTAGTGTTTTAATCAGTGTTACAGAGTGTTTTTAATCAGAGTGTTACAGAGTGTTTTTAATCAGTGTTAAAGTGTTTTTAATCAGAGTGTTATAGAGTGTTTTTAATCAGTGTTACAGAGTGTTTTTAATCAGTGTTACAGAGTGTTTTAATCAGACTGTTACAGAGTGTTTTTAATCAGAGTGTTACAGAGTGTTTTTAAACAGAGTGTTACAGAGTGTTTTAAATCAGTGTTACAGAGTGTTTTAATCAGTGTTACAGAGTGTTTTAATCAGTGTTACAGAGTGTTTTTAATCAGACTGTTACAGAGTGTTTTAAATCAGTGTTACAAAGTGTTTTTAATCAGTGTTACAGAGCGTTTTTAATCAGTGTTACAGAGTGTTTTAATCAGACTGTTACAGCGTGTTTTTAAACAGAGTGTTACAGAGCGTTTTTAATCAGAGTGTTAAAGTGTTTTTAATCAGAGTGTTTTAAATCAGTGTTACAGAGTGTTTTTAATCAGTGTTAGAGTGTTTTAATCAGACTGTTACAGCGTGTTTTTAAACAGAGTGTTACAGAGTGTTTTTAATCAGAGTGTTACAGAGTGTTTTTAATCAGTGTTACAAAGTGTTTTTAATCAGAGTGTTATAGAGTGTTTTTAATCAGAGTGTTAGAGTGTTTTAATCAGAGTGTTACAGAGTGTTTTTATTTAAGGTTGACATTTAGATACCATTGATTGGTTATTTTAAATCAGATCTATTGTGCTGTCCCTTCATTAACCAGCACTTATTGAGTCTGCAGGATATCTCCATTACAATAGTCCTTGTTTGCGTTTTCTATGTTTTGGCCGGGTGTGGTTTCCAATCAGAGGTAGCTGTCTATCGTTGTCTCTGATTGGAGGCCATACTTAGGCAGCTTTTTCCCACCTGGTTTTCGTGGGTAGTTGTTTTCTGTTTCGTTTGTGTAACCTGACAGAACTGTTGGCTGTCGTTTTGTTTCTTTGTCAAAGTGTTTCATTTCATTAAACTTAAATATGAGCACTCAACACGCTGAGCCTTGGTCCCCTCTATACGCCGCCCGTTACAATTACAATACTCCTTGTAACACAGTCTGTCTCCTTTACAATACTCCTTGTAACACTGTCTCCAATACAATACTCCTTGTAACACAGTCTGTCTCCTTTACAATACTCCTTGTAACACAGTCTGTCTCCTTTACAATACTCCTTGTAACACAGTCTGTCTCCTTTACAATACTCCTTGTAACACAGTCTGTCTCCTTTACAATACTCCTTGTAACACAGTCTGTCTCCAATACAATACTCCTTGTAACACAGTCTGTCTCCTTTACAATACTCCTTGTAACACAGTCTGTCTCCAATACAATACTCCTTGTAACACAGTCTGTCTCCAATACAATACTCCTTGTAACACAGTCTGTCTCCTTTACAATACTCCTTGTAACACAGTCTGTCTCCAATACAATACTCCTTGTAACACAGTCTGTGTCCTTTACAATACTCCTTGTAACACAGTCTGTCTCCAATACAATACTCCTTGTAACACAGTCTGTCTCCAATACAATACTACTTGTAACACAGTCTGTCTCCAATACAATACTCCTTGTAACACAGTCTCTCTCCTTTACAATACTCCTTGTAACACAGTCTGTCTCCAATACAATACTCCTTGTAACACAGTCTGTCTCCTTTACAATACTCCTTGTAACACAGTCTGTCTCCAATACAATACTCCTTGTAACACAGTCTGTCTCCAATACAATACTCCTTGTAACACAGTCTGTCTCCTTTACAATACTCCTTGTAACACAGTCTGTCTCCAATACAATACTCCTTGTAACACAGTCTGTCTCCTTTACAATACTCCTTGTAACACAGTCTGTCTCCAATTCAATACTCCTTGTAACACAGTCTGTCTCCAATACAATACTCCTTGTAACACAGTCTGTCTCCAATACAATACTCCTTGTAACACAGTCTGTCTCCAATACAATACTCCTTGTAACACAGTCTGTCTCCAATACAATACTCCTTGTAACACAGTCTGTCTCCAATACAATACTCCTTGTAACACAGTCTGTCTCCTTTACAATACTCCTTGTAACACAGTCTGTCTCCAATACAATACTCCTTGTAACACAGTCTGTCTCCAATACAATACTCCTTGTAACACAGTCTGTCTCCAATACAATACTCCTTGTAACACAGTCTGTCTCCAATACAATACTCCTTGTAACACAGTCTGTCTCTTTGTGACATTAGTTTTACTACTGCATTGTTTCAAGTTGCATTGGTAGGCAAACAAATCATGCAGACAACACTTGTTTTTCAGGGGGTTATAGAATGCTCTAGTGTTTTGATCATGTTGTGTTTCATCCTGTTGTGTCGTTTTCAGGCCCAGACAGATTTATTTTCTCTAATAAGACATGGTCCATGAAAACTGTCCAGCCCATTACTGGCTCTAGAAACAGCTTCTCTAACAACACAGGGTCTAGAAACAGCTTCTCTAACAACACTGGGTCTAGAAACAGCTTCTCTAACAACACAGGGTCTAGAAACAGCTTCTCTAACAACACTGGGTCTAGAAACAGCTTCTCTAACAACACTGGGTCTAGAAACAGCTTCTCTAACAACACTGGCTCTAGAAACAGCTTCTCTAACAACACTGGGTCTAGAAACAGCTTCTCTAACAACCCTGGGTCTAGAAACAGCTTCTCTAACAACACTGGGTCTAGAAACAGCTTCTCTAACAACACTGGGTCTAGAAACAGCTTCTCTAACAACACTGGGTCTAGAAACAGCTTCTCTAACAACACTGGGTCTAGAAACAGCTTCTCTAACAACACTGGGTCTAGAAACAGCTTCTCTAACAACACTGGGTCTAGAAACAGCTTCTCTAACAACACTGGGTCTAGAAACAGCTTCTCTAACAACACTGGGTCTAGAAACAGCTTCTCTAACAACACAGGGTCTAGAAACAGCTTCTCTAACAACACTGGGTCTAGAAACAGCTTCTCTAACAACACAGGGTCTAGAAACAGCTTCTCTAACAACACAGGGTCTAGAAACAGCTTCTCTAACAACACTGGGTCTAGAAACAGCTTCTCTAACAACACTGGGTCTAGAAACAGCTTCTCTAACAACACTGGGTCTAGAAACAGCTTCTCTAACAACACAGGGTCTAGAAACAGCTTCTCTAACAACACTGGCTCTAGAAACAGCTTCTCTAACAACCCTGGGTCTAGAAACAGCTTCTCTAACAACACTGGCTCTAGAAACAGCTTCTCTAACAACACTGGCTCTAGAAACAGCTTCTCTAACAACACAGGGTCTAGAAACAGCTTCTCTAACAACACAGGGTCTAGAAACAGCTTCTCTAACAACCCTGGGTCTAGAAACAGCTTCTCTAACAACACTGGGTCTAGAAACAGCTTCTCTAACAACACTGGGTCTAGAAACAGCTTCTCTAACAACACTGGGTCTAGAAACAGCTTCTCTAACAACACTGGCTCTAGAAACAGCTTCTCTAACAACACTGGCTCTAGAAACAGCTTCTCTAACAACACAGGGTCTAGAAACAGCTTCTCTAACAACACAGGGTCTAGAAACAGCTTCTCTAACAACCCTGGGTCTAGAAACAGCTTCTCTAACAACACTGGGTCTAGAAACAGCTTCTCTAACAACCCTGGGTCTAGAAACAGCTTCTCTAACAACACTGGGTCTAGAAACAGCTTCTCTAACAACACAGGGTCTAGAAACAGCTTCTCTAACAACACAGGGTCTAGAAACAGCTTCTCTAACAACACAGGGTCTAGAAACAGCTTCTCTAACAACACAGGGTCTAGAAACAGCTTCTCTAACAACACAGGGTCTAGAAACAGCTTCTCTAACAACACTGGGTCTAGAAACAGCTTCTCTAACAACACTGGGTCTAGAAACAGCTTCTCTAACAACACTGGGTCTAGAAACAGCTTCTCTAACAACACTGGGTCTAGAAACAGCTTCTCTAACAACCCTGGGTCTAGAAACAGCTTCTCTAACAACACAGGGTCTAGAAACAGCTTCTCTAACAACACTGGGTCTAGAAACAGCTTCTCTAACAACACAGGGTCTAGAAACAGCTTCTCTAACAACACTGGGTCTAGAAACAGCTTCTCTAACAACCCTGGGTCTAGAAACAGCTTCTCTAACAACACAGGGTCTAGAAACAGCTTCTCTAACAACACAGGGTCTAGAAACAGCTTCTCTAACAACACAGGGTCTAGAAACAGCTTCTCTAACAACACTGGGTCTAGAAACAGCTTCTCTAACAACACTGGGTCTAGAAACAGCTTCTCTAACAACACTGGGTCTAGAAACAGCTTCTCTAACAACACTGGGTCTAGAAACAGCTTCTCTAACAACACTGGGTCTAGAAACAGCTTCTCTAACAACACTGGGTCTAGAAACAGCTTCTCTAACAACACAGGGTCTAGAAACAGCTTCTCTAACAACACAGGGTCTAGAAACAGCTTCTCTAACAACACTGGGTCTAGAAACAGCTTCTCTAACAACACTGGGTCTAGAAACAGCTTCTCTAACAACACAGGGTCTAGAAACAGCTTCTCTAACAACACAGGGTCTAGAAACAGCTTCTCTAACAACACTGGCTCTAGAAACAGCTTCTCTAACAACACAGGGTCTAGAAACAGCTTATCTAACAACACTGGGTCTAGAAACAGCTTCTCTAACAACACTGGGTCTAGAAACAGCTTCTCTAACAACACAGGGTCTAGAAACAGCTTCTCTAACAACACTGGGTCTAGAAACAGCTTCTCTAACAACACAGGGTCTAGAAACAGCTTCTCTAACAACACAGGGTCTAGAAACAGCTTCTCTAACAACACAGGGTCTAGAAACAGCTTCTCTAACAACACTGGCTCTAGAAACAGCTTCTCTAACAACACAGGGTCTAGAAACAGCTTATCTAACAACACTGGGTCTAGAAACAGCTTCTCTAACAACACTGGGTCTAGAAACAGCTTCTCTAACAACACAGGGTCTAGAAACAGCTTCTCTAACAACACTGGCTCTAGAAACAGCTTCTCTAACAACACAGGGTCTAGAAACAGCTTCTCTAACAACACAGGGTCTAGAAACAGCTTCTCTAACAACACTGGCTCTAGAAACAGCTTCTCTAACAACACAGGGTCTAGAAACAGCTTATCTAACAACACTGGGTCTAGAAACAGCTTCTCTAACAACACTGGGTCTAGAAACAGCTTCTCTAACAACACAGGGTCTAGAAACAGCTTCTCTAACAACACTGGGTCTAGAAACAGCTTCTCTAACAACACTGGGTCTAGAAACAGCTTCTCTAACAACACTGGGTCTAGAAACAGCTTCTCTAACAACACTGGGTCTAGAAACAGCTTCTCTAACAACACTGGGTCTAGAAACAGCTTCTCTAACAACACTGGGTCTAGAAACAGCTTCTCTAACAACACTGGGTCTAGAAACAGCTTCTCTAACAACACTGGGTCTAGAAACAGCTTCTCTAACAACACTGGGTCTAGAAACAGCTTCTCTAACAACACTGGGTCTAGAAACAGCTTCTCTAACAACACTGGGTCTAGAAACAGCTTCTCTAACAACACTGGGTCTAGAAACAGCTTCTCTAACAACACTGGGTCTAGAAACAGCTTCTCTAACAACACTGGGTCTAGAAACAGCTTCTCTAACAACACTGGGTCTAGAAACAGCTTCTCTAACAACACAGGGTCTAGAAACAGCTTCTCTAACAACACTGGGTCTAGAAACAGCTTCTCTAACAACCCTGGGTCTAGAAACAGCTTCTCTAACAACACAGGGTCTAGAAACAGCTTCTCTAACAACACAGGGTCTAGAAACAGCTTCTCTAACAACACAGGGTCTAGAAACAGCTTCTCTAACAACACTGGGTCTAGAAACAGCTTCTCTAACAACACTGGGTCTAGAAACAGCTTCTCTAACAACACTGGGTCTAGAAACAGCTTCTCTAACAACACTGGGTCTAGAAACAGCTTCTCTAACAACACTGGGTCTAGAAACAGCTTCTCTAACAACACTGGGTCTAGAAACAGCTTCTCTAACAACACAGGGTCTAGAAACAGCTTCTCTAACAACACAGGGTCTAGAAACAGCTTCTCTAACAACACTGGGTCTAGAAACAGCTTCTCTAACAACACTGGGTCTAGAAACAGCTTCTCTAACAACACAGGGTCTAGAAACAGCTTCTCTAACAACACAGGGTCTAGAAACAGCTTCTCTAACAACACTGGCTCTAGAAACAGCTTCTCTAACAACACAGGGTCTAGAAACAGCTTATCTAACAACACTGGGTCTAGAAACAGCTTCTCTAACAACACTGGGTCTAGAAACAGCTTCTCTAACAACACAGGGTCTAGAAACAGCTTCTCTAACAACACTGGGTCTAGAAACAGCTTCTCTAACAACACAGGGTCTAGAAACAGCTTCTCTAACAACACAGGGTCTAGAAACAGCTTCTCTAACAACACAGGGTCTAGAAACAGCTTCTCTAACAACACTGGCTCTAGAAACAGCTTCTCTAACAACACAGGGTCTAGAAACAGCTTATCTAACAACACTGGGTCTAGAAACAGCTTCTCTAACAACACTGGGTCTAGAAACAGCTTCTCTAACAACACAGGGTCTAGAAACAGCTTCTCTAACAACACTGGCTCTAGAAACAGCTTCTCTAACAACACAGGGTCTAGAAACAGCTTCTCTAACAACACAGGGTCTAGAAACAGCTTCTCTAACAACACTGGCTCTAGAAACAGCTTCTCTAACAACACAGGGTCTAGAAACAGCTTATCTAACAACACTGGGTCTAGAAACAGCTTCTCTAACAACACTGGGTCTAGAAACAGCTTCTCTAACAACACAGGGTCTAGAAACAGCTTCTCTAACAACACTGGGTCTAGAAACAGCTTCTCTAACAACACTGGGTCTAGAAACAGCTTCTCTAACAACACTGGGTCTAGAAACAGCTTCTCTAACAACACTGGGTCTAGAAACAGCTTCTCTAACAACACTGGGTCTAGAAACAGCTTCTCTAACAACACTGGGTCTAGAAACAGCTTCTCTAACAACACTGGGTCTAGAAACAGCTTCTCTAACAACACTGGGTCTAGAAACAGCTTCTCTAACAACACTGGGTCTAGAAACAGCTTCTCTAACAACACTGGGTCTAGAAACAGCTTCTCTAACAACACTGGGTCTAGAAACAGCTTCTCTAACAACACTGGGTCTAGAAACAGCTTCTCTAACAACACTGGGTCTAGAAACAGCTTCTCTAACAACACTGGGTCTAGAAACAGCTTCTCTAACAACACTGGGTCTAGAAACAGCTTCTCTAACAACACTGGGTCTAGAAACAGCTTCTCTAACAACACTGGGTCTAGAAACAGCTTCTCTAACAACACTGGGTCTAGAAACAGCTTCTCTAACAACACTGGGTCTAGAAACAGCTTCTCTAACAACACTGGGTCTAGAAACAGCTTCTCTAACAACACTGGGTCTAGAAACAGCTTCTCTAACAACACTGGGTCTAGAAACAGCTTCTCTAACAACACTGGGTCTAGAAACAGCTTCTCTAACAACACTGGGTCTAGAAACAGCTTCTCTAACAACACTGGGTCTAGAAACAGCTTCTCTAACAACACTGGGTCTAGAAACAGCTTCTCTAACAACACTGGGTCTAGAAACAGCTTCTCTAACAACACTGGGTCTAGAAACAGCTTCTCTAACAACACTGGGTCTAGAAACAGCTTCTCTAACAACACTGGGTCTAGAAACAGCTTCTCTAACAACACTGGGTCTAGAAACAGCTTCTCTAACAACACTGGGTCTAGAAACAGCTTCTCTAACAACACTGGGTCTAGAAACAGCTTCTCTAACAACACTGGGTCTAGAAACAGCTTCTCTAACAACACTGGGTCTAGAAACAGCTTCTCTAACAACACTGGGTCTAGAAACAGCTTCTCTAACAACACTGGGTCTAGAAACAGCTTCTCTAACAACACTGGGTCTAGAAACAGCTTCTCTAACAACACTGGGTCTAGAAACAGCTTCTCCATCCAGGCATACGCTGAGTAAGTCTGTTGAGATGAGTGAGATAGTCTTTCATAGAGGAGAAAAGTACTTCATGTATAGGAATATATATTCTCAACACCGTTCAGTGGATGCAACTGAACTAACTCTGAACCGTTATGCTTGAATTGCATGCAATGAAATGCTCTTCTCTGACAGAATGCTTTGAAATTGTTTTTTTATTGAACTCCTATTGCTATTGTATAGCTAAAAAAAAGTATTATATTGAAACCACTGCATTGATATTTTATAGAACAGATCAGACATCAGAACAGATCAGACATCAGAACAGATCAGATCAGATCAGATTTTAGGACAGATCAGATATCAGAACAGATCAGATATAAGAACAGATCAGACATCAGAACAGATCAGACATCAGAACAGATCAGACATCAGAACAGATCAGATCAGATCAAATTTTAGGACAGATCAGATATCAGAACAGATCAGACATCAGAACAGATCAGACATCAGAACAGATCAGATATAAGAACAGATCAGATATCAGAACAGATCAGACATAAGAACAGATCAGATATCAGAACAGATCAGATATAAGAACAGATCAGATATAAGAACAGATCAGATATCAGAACAGATCAGACATCAGAACAGATCAGATATAAGAACAGATCAGATATAAGAACAGATCAGATATAAGAACAGATCAGATATCAGAACAGATCAGATATAAGAACAGATCAGACATCAGAACAGATCAGATATCAGAACAGATCAGACATCAGAACAGATCAGAGACCAGATATTAGGTCAGATTAGGGCCAAAAGTAGTGTACTATATAGGGATTAGGGTGCCCTTTTGGGACACAGTCAATGCCTGTTGTGTACATCCATATTAGGGTAATTATACAGGTTTAAATTGTCTGCAAGCAGGCCTCCATTACCAAACACTTAATTCCATGGCATCACTGAGTAGGAATTGGAGCGATCGCTCTTCTTCAGATAAGGGGGACAAGTGGAACCCTCATAATGGAGCCTATATGGAGGGAAGGAGCCAAGGCACGTGTATGAACAATGGTGCAGAGTGCAGAGCTGACAACTAGATCCAAGCATTGAGAACTGAGGCTTGTTCCTTTAAACAAAGTAATATGTTTGTAAGCAGATCATAGTGGAGTGAGATAAATCTGTTTTATGGTTAATATGGTTTCTGTGTGGTTTATATACAGTACATGGCCGTATCTTTCTGGCTATTTATGTATGACACCAAGGTCATACAAGGAAGAAAACATTGTTTTCCTCACCTTTCTGTACAGACGCTGCTGTTTTTCAACACTGCACAATTTGGCATTTATTCATTTATTTAGTGTTGTCTCAAAACTCTGTAATATACATCAGTACATCATAAGAGCACAACACGTGATGTCCTCCTCTTCATGTGTTCCTGTTGGTCACATGATGTCCTCCTCTCCATGTGTTCCTGTTGGTCACATGATGTCCTCCTCTCCATGTGTTCCTGTTGGTCACATGATGTCCTCCTCTTCATGTGTTCCTGTTGGTCACATGATGTCCTCCTCTCCATGTGTTCCTGTTGGTCACATGATGTCCTCCTCTCCATGTGTTCCTGTTGGTCACGTGATGTCCTCCTCTTCATGTGTTCCTGTTGGTCACATGATGTCCTCCTCTTCATGTGTTCCTGTTGGTCACATGATGTCCTCCTCTTCGTGTGTTCCTGTTGGTCACGTGATGTCCTCCTCTTCATGTGTTCCTGTTGGCCACATGATGTCCTCCTCTCCATGTGTTCCTGTTGGTCACATGATGTCCTCCTCTCCATGTGTTCCTGTTGGTCACATGATGTCCTCCTCTCCATGTGTTCCTGTTGGTCACATGATGTCCTCCTCTCCATGTGTTCCTGTTGGTCACATGATGTCCTCCTCTCCATGTGTTCCTGTTGGTCACATGATGTCCTCCTCTCCATGTGTTCCTGTTGGTCACATGATGTCCTCCTCTTCATGTGTTCCTGTTGGTCACATGATGTCCTCCTCTTCATGTGTTCCTGTTGGTCACATGATGTCCTCCTCTTCATGTGTTCCTGTTGGTCACATGATGTCCTCCGCTCCGTGTGTTCCTGTTGGTCACATGATGTCCTCCTCTTCATGTGTTCCTGTTGGTCACATGATGTCCTCCTCTTCATGTGTTCCTGTTGGTCACGTGATGTCCTCCTCTTCATGTGTTCCTGTCCTCCTCTCCATGTGTTCCTGTTGGTCACATGATGTCCTCCTCTCCATGTGTTCCTGTTGGTCACATGATGTCCTCCTCTCCATGTGTTCCTGTTGGTCACGTGATGTCCTCCTCTTCATGTGTTCCTGTTGGTCACATGATGTCCTCCTCTCCATGTGTTCCTGTTGGTCACATGATGTCCTCCTCTCCATGTGTTCCTGTTGGTCACATGATGTCCTCCTCTCCATGTGTTCCTGTTGGTCACATATCTTCATTTGTTATTGGAAGTGAAAGGTCCACCTTGGGTGCTTCTGACTCCCTTGATTGTTTCCCAAGAACTCCCCTGTATGTTCTGATTGGTTCCCAAACGTCCCCTGTTCGTCCTGATTGGTTCCCAACCTGAGGAAGATAAAGGAAGATAAAAGGTACTCCACATAAGAGAGTAATTGGTCTTCTCTGCCTGCCTGAGAGGGTTGGTGCAATCAACCTCTGAGCATAGCTACTAATTAGATTGGGATTAAAGTCGACTTCCTCAGAGAAGAAGAGCGTGGCCAATTCAAATCAGCATCTGGAATGTCATTAAATTAATGGGGTAAAAAAATGTATATATGAATGTTTCAGTCTCCAGCCTGAGCTCCCAGTGATCAGCTCTGTTTGAACTACTGCTCATTATAAACTCACAGGGAATAGTAGGGGGATGGACAGTATTAGCTTTTCCTTTGAGAACTATATTACGGCTGTGTCCACAAATGGCAACCTAATCCCTACATAGTGCAATTCTTTTGACCAGAATCCTATGAGCCCCCCTATTGGCTCCCGATGGGCCCTGGTCAAAAGTGATGCACAAAGTAATGTCTATCTGTCTTCTTCCATATCATTAGATCTCCACTCTGCTGCTCTAAATGGCACTGGCTCAATGTGAATGTTCCAGTGCCACAATAGACTGAGGTTCAATACATAACAAAAAGCTCGGACCAAAAAAAACACACCTGATTAATAGAGAGAAAGAGAGAGACCGAGAGAGACCGAAAGAAAGAGAGAGAGAACCGAGAGAGAGAGAGAGAGAGAAACCGAGAGAAAGAGAGAGAGAGAGAAACTGAGAGAGAGAGAGCGAGACGCAGTTCGACAGAGAGAAATTGATAAAGGAGATTCATTGAATCATTGAATCTATACATAGAAAGAGATGCTGCCTGATCTTCAGCTCCATTGGTCCCTACTCTATCTCTGATCTTCAGCTTCATTGGTCCCTACTCTATCTCTGATCTTCAGCTTCATTGGTCCCTACTCTACCTCTGATCTTCAGCTCCATTGGTCCCTACTCTACCGCTGACCTTCAGCTCCATTGGTCCCTACTCTACCTCTGATCTTCAGCTCCATTGGTCCCTTCTCTACCTCTGATCTTCAGCTCCATTGGTCCCTACTCTACCTCTGATCTTCAGCTCCATTGGTCCCTTCTCTACCTCTGACCTTCAGCTCCATTGGTCCCTACTCTACCTCTGATCTTCAGCTCCATTGATCCCTACTCTACCTCTGATCTTCAGCTCCATTGGTCCCTACTCTACCTCTGATCTTCAGCTCCATTGGTCCCTACTCTACCTCTGATCTTCAGCTCCATTGGTCCCTACTCTACCTCTGATCTTCAGCTCCATTGGTCCCTACTCTACCTCTGATCTTCAGCTTCATTGGTCCCTACTCTATCTCTGATCTTCAGCTTCATTGGTCCCTACTCTACCTCTGACCTTCAGCTCCATTGGTCCCTACTCTACCTCTGATCTTCAGCTCCATTGGTCCCTACTCTACCTCTGATCTTCAGCTCCATTGGTCCCTACTCTACCTCTGATCTTCAGCTCCATTGGGCCCTACTCTACCTCTGATCTTCAGCTCCATTGGTCCCTACTCTACCTCTGATCTTCAGCTCCATTGGTCCCTTCTCTACCTCTGATCTTCAGCTCCATTGATCCCTACTCTACCTCTGGTCTTCAGCTCCATTGGTCCCTACTCTACCTCTGATCTCCAGCTCCATTGGTCCCTACTCTACCTCTGATCTTCAGCTCCATTGATCCCTACTCTACCTCTGAACTTCAGCTCCATTGGTCCCTTCTCTACCTCTGACTACCTCTTTTCTACAGATGCTAAAATAACTAGTTGTGCTGTTGGTCACAGGTGTATCTACCCTCTGACTGTCACTCGGGTATCTTGTCAATATAATAGATCACCTTTGGTTTCATACAACCACTCTCAACACTGCAGCAGACTTTATTGTTTTTAGGGTCAAATTCAGGTATAACAGCAACCTCTCAGAAGTCCACCACCTACGAATCTGAGACCATCATTGTGCTTCTGTTGTGGGTGTGATAGAGAAGAAATCTTTGTTTGCATGCAATTAATATGCATCACCATTTCTCCCGACGGGAAGACCTGCTCTGGAGCGCTGCATGAAACAGAGTCCTGCTTCACCAGCGCCGTGCTGAAGGAGCGGCAGAGGCTGAACTGCTGAAACAGAGTCCTGCTTCACCAGCGCCGTGCTGAAGGAGCGGCAGAGGCTGAACTGCTGAAACAGAGTCCTGCTTCACCAGCGCCGTGCTGAAGGAGCGGCAGAGGCTGAACTGCTGAAACAGAGTCCTGCTTCACCAGCGCCGTGCTGAAGGAGCGGCAGAGGCTGAACTGCTGAAACAGAGTCCTGCTTCACCAGCCCCGTGCTGAAGGAGCGGCAGAGGCTGAACTGCTGAAACAGAGTCCTGCTTCACCAGCGCCGTGCTGAAGGAGCGGCAGAGGCTGAACTGCTGAAAAAGAGTCCTGCTTCACCAGCGCCGTGCTGAAGGAGCGGCAGAGGCTGAACTGCTGAAACAGAGTCCTGCTTCACCAGCGCCGTGCTGAAGGAGCGGCAGAGGCTGAACTGCTGAAACAGAGTCCTGCTTCACCAGCCCCGTGCTGAAGGAGCGGCAGAGGCTGAACTGCTGAAACAGAGTCCTGCTTCACCAGCGCCGTGCTGAAGGAGCGGCAGAGGCTGAACTGTTGAAACAGAGTCCTGCTTCACCAGCGCCGTGCTGAAGGAGCGGCAGAGGCTGAACTGTTGAAACAGAGTCCTGCTTCACCAGCGCCGTGCTGAAGGAGCGGCAGAGGCTGAACTGTTGAAACAGAGTCCTGCTTCACCAGCGCCGTGCTGAACAGAGTCAGACAAGACACACTTTTATTTATTTTTTTACATTTTATTTCAAAGTTTTTCAAAATGTAACTAGGAACTAATTGTTATTTACAGTGAAGGCTTCATGGTCTCAATCGGCACTCTATCCCTCCTCTTCTGAAGAGAAAGTTACTTATTTTTTATTGTTTGGTGCGACCGATAGAGCTGTTTGAACTCGGATACTTTGGATCTCACTTTGAATTTCTAAGACGTATTTCTACGTCAAAACCTTTTATTTGGAAAGGTCAGAATATACAGATATTAACTGGAGGGTATTGAACGGCAGTTGGTGGTGTGTGTGTGTGTGTGTGTGTGTGTGTGTGTGTGTGTGTGCGCGTGTGCGTATGCGTGTGTGCGTGTGCGTGTGTGTGTGTGTGTGTGTGGTGTGCATGTGTTTGTGTGCGTATGTGTGTATATGTGTGTATATGTGTGTGTATGCGTGTGTGTGTGTGTGTGTGTGCGTGTGTGTATGCGTGTGTGTATGCGTGTGTGTGTGTGTGTGTGTGTGTGCTTAGAAACTAAAGCCCTTTGATAAAACCAGCAGGAGATCTTACCCTATCAGACTTGCTTTTAGCACTTCAAAAGCATAATACATTCCTGTCAAGCACTGGCATGGGTTGCATCACAAATGGAAACCTATTTCCCGGCCTACATAGTACACCACTTTGGACCAGAGACGGGTGGGCTCTACGTTGGACCAGAGACGGGTGGGCCCTACGTTGGACCAGAGACGGGTGGGCCCTACTTTGGACCAGAGACGGGAGGGCTCTACGTTGGACCAGAGACGGGTGGGCCCTACGTTGGACCAGAGACGGGTGGGCTCTACTTTGGACCAGAGACGGGTGGGCTCTACGTTGGACCAGAGACGGGTGGGCCCTACGTTGGACCAGAGACGGGTGGGCTCTACGTTGGACCAGAGACGGGTGGGCCCTACGTTGGACCAGGGGACGGGTGGGCCCTACGTTGGACCAGGGACGGGTGGGCCCTATGTTGGACCAGAGACGGGTGGGCTCTACGTTGGACCAGGGACGGGTGGGCCCTACGTTGGACCAGAGACGGGTGGGCCCTACGTTGGACCAGAGACGGGTGGGCCCTACGTTGGACCAGGGACGGGTGGGCCCTACATTGGACCAGGGACGGGTGGGCCCTACGTTGGACCAGGGACGGGTGGGCCCTACGTTGGACCAGAGACGGGTGGGCTCTACGTTGGACCAGGGGACGGGTGGGCCCTACGTTGGACCAGGGACGGGTGGGCCCTACGTTGGACCAGAGACGGGTGGGCCCTACGTTGGACCAGAGACGGGTGGGCTCTACGTTGGACCAGAGACGGGTGGGCCCTACGTTGGACCAGGGACGGGTGGGCTCTACGTTGGACCAGAGACGGGTGGGCTCTACGTTGGACCAGAGACGGGTGGGCTCTACGTTGGACCAGAGACGGGTGGGCCCTACGTTGGACCAGGGACGGGTGGGCTCTACGTTGGACCAGAGACTGGTGGGCTCTACGTTGGACCAGGGACGGGTGGGCTCTACGTTGGACCAGAGACGGGTGGGCCCTACGTTGGACCAGAGACGGGTGGGCTCTACGTTGGACCAGAGACGGGTGGGCTCTACGTTGGACCAGGGACGGGTGGGCCCTACGTTGGACCAGGGACGGGTCGGCTCTACGTTGGACCAGAGACGGGTGGGCTCTACGTTGGACCAGGGACGGGTGGGCCCTACGTTGGACCAGAGACGGGTGGGCTCTACGTTGGACCAGAGACGGGTGGGCCTGGTTAAAAGTCGTCCACTATTTATGGAACAGGGTCACTTTTGGGGACACTCCCGTTGTAATAACCATTGTAAAGTGCACTACAGGTACCTCGAGATAAAGGTTTTTTACCTTTATGACGGTCATTATTATTTTTAAAGAGTTAATATGCAGCAACCACAAAGGACATTTTAAAATGAAACTGACAACCATTTATTCATAGCAAATTACATGTTAGAGTACATACAGAATATTTTTTCCCCCCCCTTATTATAAGTTACACTTAACCTGCTTTCAAGGACAAAGAAAACAGCTTGTAGGTGCTTCATGATTGATTTTATACTAAAAGTACATTCCTCATGGACTTTCAAGAATTCAAGATTCATTTTTGGGGAATTATCTTCAACTAGGATGTTAAATCATTAATCTGATGACTTGAGGTTGTGTTTTATTTTCCCTCTCTGAAACATTTCTCTACGGCATCGACTTTTGAGCATTAAACTTTAAGCGAACACAAGCCAAGCGTGGAGAGAGATGTGAAATACTCAGAACTGAAAAAAAAATTCTCAGCCTCTGTTTGTCATAATTAGACCTTGGCTACGTCCCAAATGGCACCCTATTCCCTATGTAGTGCAATACATTTGAACAGTGACCATAGTGCGGAACGGCAGGCAGGGTCAAGGTCATGGTCAGGGCAGAGTCCGTTAGGTACAGAACGGCAGGCAGGGTCATGGTCAGGGCAGGCAAGATTGACCAAAACCGGGATAACTAGAAAACAAATGGCACCCTATTCCCTATGTAGTGCACTACATTTGAACAGAGACCATAGTGCGCTTTGTAAAGAATAGGGATCCATTCCAGACACAGGACAGCTGCCAGGAATTTAAACGGCCACACCAGTAGAAATACCCTTTTTTTTTGTGCTGAAGGACGATGGGCAGAGCTTACCCATGATGTTGCAAAGATTTAAGTCAAGAAGTCATCATTTTTAGTCAAAGTATGATATATTAGGGCTTGAAGTGACAAATCCGAGCAGCCCACTTCGTGCCAACCTGTTTGAATGCAGTGTCTTTTCCTATAATATGACATACAAATGAATTTGTTTCAGGTATGAGTTTTATTTGAATGTTGCCACCCACCAGCATGGCATTGTTTATTCATCAGAAAGAAACAGCTGCAAACTTTTTCCTCCAAGCAACTGAGCTGAGCCAAAGAGCCTTGTGTCCACATGGCCTGAGACGTGGACAGCCTTGTGTCCACTTGGCCTGAGACGTGGACAGCCTTGTGTCCACATGGCCTGAGACGTGGACAGCCTTGTGTCCACATGGCCTGAGACGTGGACAGCCTTGTGTCCACATGGCCTGAGACGTGGACAGCCTTGTGTCCACTTGGCCTGAGACGTGGACAGCCTTGTGTCCACATGGCCTGAGACGTGGACAGCCTTGTGTCCACTTGGCCTGAGACGTGGACAGCCTTGTGTCCACATGGCCTGAGACGTGGACAGCCTTGTGTCCACTTGGCCTGAGACGTGGACAGCCTTGTGTCCACTTGGCCTGAGACGTGGACAGCCTTGTGTCCACTTGGCCTGAGACGTGGACAGATTGAAATAAGAGGTCTTCTCTTGTCAAGCCTACCAGTGTGTTTTTCGTACTCCTTTTTTATTGAGCCCCTGCTTTCTAGTTATCCCGGTTTGATCAATCTTGCCTGCCCTGACCCTGACCCTGCCTGCCGTTCTGTACCTAACGGACTCTGCCCTGACCCTGCCGTTCTGTACCTAACGGACTCTGCCCTGACCCTGCCGTTCTGTACCTAACGGACTCTGCCCTGACCCTGACCCTGCCTGCCGTTCTGTACCTAACGGACTCTGCCCTGACCCTGATCCTGCCTGCCGTTCTGTACATAACGGACTCTGCCCTGACCCCGACCCTGCCTGCCGTTCTGTACCTTACGGACTTTGCCCTGACCCTGATCCTGCCTGCCGTTCTGTACCTAACGGACTCTGCCCTGACCCTGCCGTTCTGTACCTAACGGACTCTGCCCTGACCCTGACCCTGCCTGCCGTTCTGTACCTTACGGACTCTGCCCTGACCCTGCCGTTCTGTACCTAACGGACTCTGCCCTGACCCTGACCCTGACCCTGCAGTTCTGTACCTAACGGACTCTGCCCTGACCCCGACCCTGACCCTGCCGTTCTGTACCTAACGGACTCTGCCCTGACCCTGCCGTTCTGTACCTAACGGACTCTGCCCTGACCCTGCCGTTCTGTACCTAACGGACTCTGCCCTGACCCTGCCGTTCTGTACCTAACGGACTCTGCCCTGACCCTGACCCTGCCTGCCGTTCTGTACCTAACGGACTCTGCCCTGACCCTGCCGTTCTGTACATAACGGACTCTGCCCTGACCCCGACCCTGCCTGCCGTTCTGTACCCTACGGACTTTGCCCTGACCCTGATCCTGCCTGCCGTTCTGTACCTAACGGACTCTGCCCCGACCCTGCCGTTCTGTACCTAACGGACTCTGCCCTGACCCTGCCGTTCTGTACCTAACGGACTCTGCCCTGACCCTGCCGTTCTGTACCTAACGGACTCTGCCCTGACCCTGACCCTGCCTGCCGTTCTGTACCTTACGGACTCTGCCCTGACCCTGCCGTTCTGTACCTAACGGACTCTGCCCTGACCCTGACCCTGACCCTGCCGTTCTGTACCTAACGGACTCTGCCCTGACCCCGACCCTGACCCTGCCGTTCTGTACCTAACGGACTCTGCCCTGACCCTGCCGTTCTGTACCTAACGGACTCTGCCCTGACCCTGCCGTTCTGTACCTAACGGACTCTGCCCTGACCCTGACCCTGCCTGCCGTTCTGTACCTAACGGACTCTGCCCTGACCCTGCCGTTCTGTACATAACGGACTCTGCCCTGACCCCGACCCTGCCTGCCGTTCTGTACCTTACGGACTTTGCCCTGACCCTGATCCTGCCTGCCGTTCTGTACCTAACGGACTCTGCCCTGACCCTGCCGTTCTGTACCTAACGGACTCTGCCCTGACCCTGCCGTTCTGTACCTAACGGACTCTGCCCTGACCCTGACCCTGACCCTGCCGTTCTGTACCTAACGGACTCTGCCCTGACCCCGACCCTGACCCTGCCGTTCTGTACCCAACGGACTCTGCCCCTGACCCTGCCGTTCTGTACCTAACGGACTCTGCCCTGACCCTGCCGTTCTGTACCCAACGGACTCTGCCCTGACCCTGACCCTGCCTGCCGTTCTGTACCTAACGGACTCTGCCCTGACCCTGATCCTGCCTGCCGTTCTGTACCTAACGGACTCTGCCCTGACCCCGACCCTGCCTGCCGTTCTGTACCTTACGGACTTTGCCCTGACCCCGATCCTGCCTGCCGTTCTGTACCTAACGGACTCTGCCCTGACCCTGCCGTTCTGTACCTAACGGACTCTGCCCTGACCCTGACCCTGCCTGCCGTTCTGTACCTAACGGACTCTGCCCCTGACCCTGCCTGCCGTTCTGTACCTAACGGACTCTGCCCTGACCCTGTCCCTGCCGTTCTGTACCTAACGGACTCTGCCCTGACCCTGACCCTGCCGTTCTGTACCTAACGGACTCTGCCCTGACCCTGCCTGCCGTTCTGTACCTAACGGACTCTGCCCTGACCCTGACCCTGCCGTTCTGTACCTAACGGACTCTGCCCTGACCCTGACCCTGCCGTTCTGTACCTAACGGACTCTGCCCTGACCCTGCCTGCCGTTCTGTACCTAACGGACTCTGCCCTGACCCTGACCCTGCCGTTCTGTACCTAACGGACTCTGCCCTGACCCTGACCCTGCCTGCCGTTCTGTACCCAGCGGACTCTGCCCTGACCCTGCCGTTCTGTACCTAACGGACTCTGCCCTGACCCTGCCTGCAGTTCTGTACCTAACGGACTCTGCCCTGACCCTGCCTGCCGTTCTGTACCTAACGGACTCTGCCCTGACCCTGACCCTGCCGTTCTGTACCTAACGGACTCTGCCCCGACCCTGCCTGCCGTTCTGTACCCAACGGACTCTGCCCTGACCCTGACCCTGCCGTTCTGTACCTAACGGACTCTGCCCTGACCCTGACCCTGCCTGCCGTTCTGTACCCAGCGGACTCTGCCCTGACCCTGCCGTTCTGTACCTAACGGACTCTGCCCTGACCCTGCCTGCCGTTCTGTACCTAACGGACTCTGCCCTGACCCTGCCTGCCGTTCTGTACCTTACGGACTCTGCCCTGACCCTGTCTGCCGTTCTGTACCTTACGGACTCTGCCCTGACCCTGCCGTTCTGTACCTAACGGACTCTGCCCTGACCCTGCCTGCCGTTCTGTACCTTACGGACTCTGCCCTGACCCTGCCGTTCTGTACCTAATGGACTCTGCCCTGACTACCTACCCTGCCCCCTGTTTATATAATAAATGTCCTTTATTCTAACTGTGGGTCTTTTCCTGAGTCGTGAATATGGTATCCATATTATCCGAGCTTCATCTTATTCTTTTGAACTATTATTTATGGTGGATTCACCTATTTATGGAAGATGCTAAAACTTTGGAGATAACAATAGATGGTGACGTCAAAGATAGGCCAGTGGTTTCCATGAGAGAGAGAGAGAGAGAGAGAGAGAGAGAGAGAGAGAGAGAGAGAGAGAGAGAGAGAGAGAGAGAGAGAGAGAGAGAGAGAGAGAGAGAGAGAGAGAGAGAGAGAGAGAGAGAGCTCTCAAGCTTCACAAACAGACTCCACAACACAATTAGACCCAACCAAATCATGAGAAAATCAAAAGATAATTATTTGACACATTGGAAATAATTTACCAAAAAACAGAACAAACTAGAATGCTATTTGGCCCTAAACAGGGAGTTCACAGTGGCAGAATACCCGACCACCGTGACTGACCCAAACTTGTGACTTCCTAACCTCCTGTCAAATGTATGACCATATTAAAGACACATATTTCCCTCAGATTACACAGCTCCACAAAGAATCTGAAAACAAATCCTATTTTTATAAACTCCCATATACACTGCTCAAAAAAATAAAGGGAACACTTAAACAACACAATGTAACTCCAAGTCAATCACACTTCTGTGAAATCAAACTGTCCACTTAGGAAGCAACACTGATTGACAATACATTTCACATGCTGTTGTGCAAATGGAATAGACAACAGGTGGAAATTATAGGCAATTAGCAAGACACCCCCAATAAAGGAGTGGTTCTGCAGGTGGGGACCACAGACCACTTCTCAGTTCCTATGCTTCCTGGCTGATGTTTTGGTCACTTTTGAATGCTGGCAGTGCTTTCACTCTAGGGGTAGCATGAGACGGAGTCTACAACCCACACAAGTGGCTCAGGTAGTGCAGCTCATCCAGGATGGCACATCAATGCGAGCTGCGGCAAGAAGGTTTGCTGTGTCTGTCAGCGTAGTGTCCAGAGCATGGAGGCGCTACCAGGAGACAGGCCAGTACATCAGGAGACGTGGAGGAGGCCGTAGGAGGGCAACAACCCAGCAGCAGGACCGCTACCTCCGCCTTTGTGCAAGGAGGAGCAGGAGAAGCACTGCCAGAGCCCTGCAAAATGACCTCCATTAGGTACCGAGATGAGATCCTCAGACCCCTTGTGAGACCATATGCTGGTGCAGTTGGCCCTGGGTTCCTCCTAATGCAAGACAATGCTAGACCTCATGTGGCTGGAGTGTGTCAGCAGTTACTGCAAGAGGAAGGCATTGATGCTATGGAGTGGCCCGCCCGTTCCCCAGACCTGAATCCAACTGAGCACATCTGGGACATGATGTCTCGCTCCATCCACCAACGCCACGTTGCACCACAGACTGTCCCGGAGTTGGCGGATGCTTTAGTCCAGGTCTGGGAGGAGATCCCTCAGGAGACCATCCGCCACCTCATCAGGAGCATGCCCAGGCATTGTAGGGAGGTCATACAGGCACGTGGAGGCCACACACACTACTGAGCCTCATTTTGACTTGTTTTAAGGACATTACATCAAAGTTGGATCAGCCTGTAGTGTGGTTTTCCACTTTAATTTTGAGTGTGACTCCAAATCCAGACCTCCATGGGTTGATAAATTGGATTTCCATTTTTTTGTGTGTGTGATTTTGTTGTCAGCACATTCAACTATGTAAAGAAAAAAGTACTTAATAAGATTATTTATTTCATTCAGATCTAGGATGTGTTGTTTTAGTGTTCCCTTTATTTTTTTGAGCAGTATATATTGGGTGACATACCAGTGTGCCATCACAGCAGCAAGAAAAAGGTGAAGAACAAACACCATTATAAATACAACCCCATATTTAGTTTCCCCATGCCAATAAAGCCCTTTGAATTGAAGTGAGAGAGAGAGAGAGAGAGAGAGAGAGCGAAACAGAGACACAGAGAGAGAGACAGAGAGAAAGAAAGAGAGAGCGAAATAGACAGACAGAGAGAGAGACAGAAAGAGATAGAGACAGCGTGCTAGAGAGAGAGTGTGTGAGAGAGAGGGGGGGATAACAAGAGAGAGAGGGAGGAGGGATAGCAAAGTGAGAGAGGGAGAGGGAGAGAAGGGGTAGCGAGGGAGAGAGAGAGAGAGAGAGAGAGAGAGAGGAGGAGTAGCAAAAGAGAGAGAGGGAGAGAGAGAGGAGAGAGAGAGAGAGGAGCGGTAGCAAAAGAGAGAGCGAGAGAGAGAGAGGAGAGAGAGAGAGAGGAGGGGGTAGCAAAGAGGGGGAGAGAGGAGAGAGAGAGAGAGAGGAGGGGTAGCAAAGAGAGAGAGAGGGGAGAGAGAGAGAGAGAGAGAGAGAGAGAGAGAGAGAGAGAGAGGGGTAGCAAAATAGAGAGAAGGAGAGAGAGAAGGAGAGAGAGAAGGAGAGAGAGAGGGAGAGAGAGAGAGGGAGAGAGACAGAGAGAGAGAGAGAGAGAGAGAGAGGGGTAGCAAAAGAGAGAGAAGGAGAGAGAGAAGGAGAGAGAGAGGAGGGGTAGCAAAAGAGAGAGAGTGAAAGGAGGGAGCAGGAAAAGGAGAAAAACAAACACAGCAGGGATTAGATCACATTAAAATGAGAGAGAGGAATCTGCTAAAAATAGGTAAATAAACACAAAAACAGCTTTATAAAATATTTAACTCAACACAAACAATTAAAGTAACTTAGGGATTTAGCTGTGGCCAATTCAGCCCGGGGGGGGGTACATTTATCAAAGGCAGCTATTGGAGCTTCTCGCATACGGCACTCTTCCAGACATTACACTAGGACTGGATGATGAGAGCCAATTTTCTGAAGCATCTTGAGTCTGCCTCCTTAGCAGCGTGAGAAAATAAACATTTATTTCAGATCACAGGTTTTCCTTCCCAGTGTTGTGAATTATGCGTCGTTTCCCAAAATGCAATACCATCCCTATCTAGGGAACTTATTTTGACCGGAACCCAAAAAGGGGTGCACTACATAGAAAATAGGGTGTCATTTGGGACACATCCATTGGTTTTTATGCACTGCCACAGAAGGAGAAGAGGAATAAAGATGTCCATCAAAGATGGTGACAATTGAAATGTTAGATGTATGAAACAAAATGTCTTTTGATGTAATTATCTCGTAAAATAACAGGGGTGTGTCGAAATGGTAGATTCGTTATGGATGGTTTGGGTTGTAGACTGTTCTCGTATATACCGCAGGTACATTGCTTTTCCTGTCTGGTATCTTGTTGTTTGGACATTTTTTTAAATCTATTACCCTTTATGTAATCAGAAAGTCATTTTACATTTACATTTAAGTCATTTAGCAGACGCTCTTATCCAGAGCGACTTACAAATTGGTGCATTCACCTTATGATATCCAGTGGAACAACCACTTTACAATAGTGCATCTAAATCTTTTAGGGGGGGGGTTAGAAGGATTACTTTATCCTATCCTAGGTATTCCTTAAAGAGGTGGGGTTTCAGGTGTCTCCGGAAGGTGGTGATTGACTCCGCTGTCCTGGCGTCGTGAGGGAGCTTGTTCCACCATAGGGGTGCCAGAGCAGTGAACAGTTTTGACTGGGCTGAGCGGGAACTGTGCTTCCTCAGAAGTAGGGGGGCCAGCAGGCCAGAGGTGGATGAGCGCAGTGCCCTCGTTTGGGTATAGGGACTGATCAGAGCCTGAAGGTACGGAGGTGCCGTTCCCCTCACGGCTCCATAGGCAAGCACCATGGTCTTGTAGCGGATGCGAGCTTCAACTGGAAGCCAGTGGAGAGAGCGGAGGAGCGGGGTGACGTGAGAGAACTTGGGAAGGTTGAACACCAGACGGGCTGCGGCGTTCTGGATGAGTTGTAGGGGTTTAATGGCACAGGCAGGGAGCCCCGCCAACAGCGAGTTGCAGTAATCCAGACGGGAGATGACAAGTGCCTGGATTAGGACCTGCGCCGCTTCCTGTGTGAGGCAGGGTCGTACTCTGCGAATGTTGTAGAGCATGAACCTACAGGATCGGGTCACCGCCATGATGTTAGTGGAGAACGACAGGGTGTTGTCCAGGGTCACGCCAAGGTTCTTAGAACTCTGGGAGGAGGACACAATGGAGTTGTCAACCGTGATGGCGAGATCATGGAACGGGCAGTCCTTCCCCAGGAGGAAAAGCAGCTCCGTCTTGCCGAGGTTCAGCTTGAGGTGGTGATCCGTCATCCACACTGATATGTCTGCCAGACATGCAGAGATGCGATTCGCCACCTGGTTATCAGAAGGGGAAAGGAGAAGATTAATTGTGTGTCGTCTGCATAGCAATGATAGGAGAGACCATGTGAGGATATGACAGAGCCAAGTGACTTGGTGTATAGCGAGAATTGGAGAGGGCCTAGAACAGAGCCCTGGGGGACACCATTGGTGAGAGCACGTGGTGCGGAGACAGATTCTCGCCACGCCACCTGGTAGGAGCGACCTGTCAGGTAGGACGCAATCCAACCGTGGGCCGCGCCGGAGATGCCCAACTCGGAGAGGGTGGAGAGGAGGATCTGGTGGTTCACAGTATCAAAGGCAGCAGATCTAGAAGGATGAGAGCAGAGGAGAGAGAGTTAGCTTTAGCAGTGCGGAGAGCCTCCGTGACCCAGAGAAGAGCAGTCTCAGTTGAATGACCAGTCTTGAAACCTGACTGATTTGGATCAAGAAGGTCATTTTGAGAGAGATAGCAAGAGAGCTGGCCAAGGACGGCACGTTCAAGAGTTTTGGAGAGAAAAGAAAGAAGGGATACTGGTCTGTAGTTGTTGACATCGGAGGGATCGAGTGTAGGTTTTTTCAGAAGGGGTGCAACTCTCGCTCTCTTGAAGATGGAAGGGACGGATGAGTTTCAAGGATGAGTTTTTGAGCGAGGTGAGGTAAGGGAAAAGGTCTCCGGAAATGGTCTGGAGAAGAGAGGAGGGGATAGGGTCAAGCAGGCAGGTTGTTGGGCGGCCGGCCGTCACAAGACGCGAGATTTCATCTGGAGAGAGAGGGGAGAAAGAGGTCAAAGCACAGGGTAGGGCAGTGTAAGCAGGACCAGCGGTGTCGTTTGACTTAACAAACGAGGATCGGATGTCGTCGACCTTCTTTTCAAAATGGTTGACGAAGTCATCCGCAGAGAGGGAGGGGGGGATTCAGGAGGGAGGAGAAGGTGGCAAAGAGCTTCCTAGGGTTAGAGGCAGATGCTTGGAATTTAGAGTGGTAGAAAGTGGCTTTAGCAGCAGAAACAGAAGAGGAAAATGTAGAGAGGAGGGAGTGAAATGATGCCAGGTCCGCGAGGAGGCGAGTTTTCCTCCATTTCCGCTCGGCTGCCCGGAGCCCTGTTCTGTGAGCTCGCAATGAGTCGTCGAGCCACGGAGCAGGAGGGGAGGACCGAGCCGGCCTGGAGGATAGGGGACATAGGGGACATAGAGAGTCAAAGGATGCAGAAAGGGAGGAGAGGAGGGTTGAGGAGGCAGAATCAGGAGATAGGTTGGAGAAGGTTTGAGCAGAGGGAAGAGATGATAGGATGGAAGAGGAGAGAGTAGTGGGAGAGAGAGAGCGAAGGTTGCGACGGCGCAATACCATCCGAGTAGGGGCAGAGTGAGAAGTGTTGGAGGAGAGCGAGAGGGAAAAGGATACAAGGTAGTGGTCGGAGACTTGGAGGGGAGTTGCAATGAGATTAGTGGAAGAACAGCATCTAGTAAAGATGAGGTCAAGCGTATTGCCTGCCTTGTGAGTAGGGGGGAGGTGAGAGGGTGAGGTCAAAAGAGGAGAGGAGTGGAAAGAAGGAGGCAGAGAGGAATGAGTCAAAGGTAGACGTGGGGAGGTTAAAGTCACCCAGAACTGTGAGAGGTGAGCCATCCTCAGGAAAGGAACTTATCAAGGCATCAAGCTCATTGATGAACTCTCCAAGGGAACCTGGAGGGCGATAAATGATAAGGATGTTAAGCTTGAAAGGGCTGGTAACTGTGACAGCATGGAATTCAAAGGAGGCGATAGACAGATGGGTCAGGGGAGAAAGAGAGAATGTCCACTTGGGAGAGATGAGGATTCCAGTGCCACCACCCCGCTGGCCAGATGCTCTCGGGGTATGCGAGAACACGTGGGCAGACGAGGAGAGAGCAGTAGGAGTAGCAGTGTTATCTGTGGTAATCCATGTTTCCGTCAGCGCCAAGAAGTCGAGGGACTGGAGAGTAGCATAGGCTGAGATGAACTCTGCCTTGTTGGTCGCAGACCGGCAGTTCCAGAGGCTGCCGGAGACCTGGAACTCCACGTGGGTCGTGCGCGCTGGGACCACCAGGTTAGAGTGGCAGCGGCCACGCGGTGTGAAGCATTTGTATGGCCTGTGCAGAGGGGAGAGAACAGGGATAGACAGACACATAGTTGACAGGCTACAGAAGAGGCTACGCTAATGCAAAGGAGATTGGAATGACAAGTGGACTACACGTCTCGAATGTTCCGAAAGTTAAGCTTACGTTGCAAAAATCTTATTGACTAAGATCTCTAAAATGATACAGTACTGCTGGCTGGTGGAGTAGGCTAGCTAGCAGTGGCTGCATTGTTGACTTTGTTTGAAAGTGTAGCTGGCTAGGTAACCTCGATAGTTTCAGTGCTACACCTTTATCATGATACAAAGGCAACTATGTAGCTAGCTAGCTAACATAACACTAATCAAGACGTTCCTTTGTAATGTATTTAGTTTCTACAATGCTGCTCGTCGGTAATAGTTGGCTGGGTTGGAAAAATGGCGTCGCGGGGGACGAAAATAGCCGGCTAGCTAACCTCGATAATTACTCTAAACTACACAATTATCAAACTATGACAAAGACAACTATGTAGCTAGCTAACACTACACTAATCAAATCGTTCCGTTGTGATGTATTAGTTTCTACAGTGCTGCTAGTCGGTAAAGGTTGGCTAGCTAGCAGTGGGTTTGATGTTGACTAGGTGTGTTGACTAAGTCTGGAGAACGGCGTCGCGTCGCGGAGGACGAAAATAGCTGGCTAGCTAACCTCGATAATTACTCTAAACTACACAATTATCTTTGATACAAAGACAGCTATGTAGCTAGCTAAAAATTGCTCAGATCAAACAAATCAAACCGTTGTAATGTAATGAAATGTAATATTACCTGCGGAGCGAAGTGCAGCACGACGTCTCGCTCCAAACCCGGAAGTCCAATTCACTTTCTATGTAACCAGAAATGTCATGCAAATAGTAGACAAAGCTATTTTTTTGTTTGATTTCATTTAGTAATATATGATGAATGAATATACATGGTAATGTCTTACTTTGTTTTTGACAGAAGAATGTATTCTAACATGACCAAAATAGGTATTAAGATTGAAATAATTGAAGAGAGAAATTGGTACGAAAAAAACAAGCATCAAAATATTAGACAATCGTCATTCCAGAAATTGTGGAGAGCAAAAACAGTTAAAGATATATCTCTTTTCCTAAAACGTTTTCTTTAGACTAGAGGGTAGAGGAGGGGTGGAGTTATAGAGGAGGGGTGGAGTTATAGAGGAGGGGTGGAGTTATAGAGGGGGGTGGAGTTATAGAGGAGGGGTGGAGTTATAGAGGGGGGGTGGAGTTATAGAGGGGGGTGGAGTTATAGAGGAGTGGTGGAGTTATAGAGGAGGGGTGGAGTTATAGAGGAGGGGTGGAGTTATAGAGGAGTGGTGGAGTTATAGAGGATGGGTGGAGTTATAGAGGGGGGGTGGAGTTATAGAGTGGGGTGGAGTTAAAGAGGAGGGGTGGAGTTATAGAGGAGGGGTGGAGTTATAGAGGAGGGGTGGAGTTATAGAGGGTAGAGGGGTGGAGTTATAGAGGAGGGGTGGAGTTATAGAGGGGGGGGTGGAGTTAAAGAGGAGGGGTGGAGTTATAGAGGAGGGGTGGAGTTATAGAGGAGGGGTGGAGTTATAGAGAAACCTTGGCGTGATCCTGGACAACACCCTGTCGTTCTCCACTAACATCAAGGCGGTGACCCGATCCTGTAGGTTCATGCTCTACAACATTCGCAGAGTACGACCCTGCCTCACACAGGAAGCGGCGCAGGTCCTAATCCAGGCACTTGTCATCTCCCGTCTGGATTACTGCAACTCGCTGTTGGCTGGGCTCCCTGCCTGTGCCATTAAACCCCTACAACTCATCCAGAACGCTGCAGCCCGTCTGGTGTTCAACCTTCCCAAGTTCTCTCACGTCACCCCGCTCCTCCGCTCTCTCCACTAGCTTCCAGTTGAAGCTCACATCCGCTACAAGACCATGGTGATTGCCTACGGAGCTGTGAAGGGAACGGCACCTCCATACCTTCAGGCTCTGATCAGGCCCTACACCCAAACAAGGGCACTGCGTTCATCCACCTCTGGCCTGCTGGCCCCCCTACCTCTGAGGAAGCACAGTTCCCGCTCAGCCCAGTCAAAACTGTTCGCTGCTCTGGCACCCCAATGGTGGAACAAGCTCCCTCACGATGCCAGGACAGCGGAGTCAATCACCACCTTCCGGAGACACCTGAAACCCCACCTCTTTAAGGAATACCTGGGATAGGATAAAGTAATCCTTCTGACCCCCCCCCTTAAAAGATTTAGATGCACTATTGTAAAGTGGTTGTTCCACTGGATATCATAAGGTGAATGCACCAATTTCTAAGTCGCTCTGGATAAGAGCGTCTGCTAAATGACTTAAATGTAATGTAATGTAAATGTAATAGAGGGTAGAGGAGGGGTGGAGTTATAGAGGAGGGGTGGAGTTATAGAGGAGGGGTGGAGTTATAGAGGGTAGAGGAGGGGTGGAGTTATAGAGGAGGGGTGGAGTTATAGAGGGGGGGTGGAGTTAAAGAGCAGGGGTGGAGTTAAAGAGGGGGTGGAGTTATAGAGGGGTGGAGTTATAGAGGGGTGGAGTTATAGAGGAGGGGTGGAGATATAAAGGAGGGGTCGAGTTATAGAGGAGGGGTGGAGTTAAAGGACAGGTGGAGTTATAGAGGATAGAGAAGGGGTGGAGTTATAGAGGAGGGGTGGAGTTATAGAGGAGGGGTGGAGTTATAGAGGAGGGTGGTGTTATAGAGGAGGGGTGGAGTTATAGAGGAGGGGTGGAGTTATAGAGGAGGGGTGGAGTTATAGAGGAGGGGTGGAGGAAGGGTGGAGTTATGGAGGGTAGAGGAGGGGTGGAGTTATAGAGGAGGGGTGGAGTTGAGGGTAGAGGAGGGGTGGAGTTAAAGAGGAGGGGTGGAGTTATAGAGGAAGGGTGGAGTTATAGAGGAGGGGTGGAGTTATAGAGGAGGGGTGGAGTCAGAGGATAGAGGAGGGGTAGAGTTATAGAGGAGGGGTGGTGTGATAGAGGAGGGGTGGAGTTATAGAGGGGGGTGGAGTTATAGAGGATAGAGGAGGGGTGGAGTTATAGAGGAGGGGGTGGCGTTATAGAGGATAGAGGAGGGGTGGAGTTATAGAGGAGGGGTGGAGTTATAGAGGGGGGTGGAGTTATAGAGGAGTGGTGGAGTTATAGAGGAGGGGTGGAGTTATAGAGGGTAGGGGAGGGGTGGAGTTATAGAGGAGGGGTGGAGGTATAGAGGAGGGGTGGAGTTATAGAGGAGGGGTGGAGTTATGGAGGAGGGGTGGTGTTATAGAGGAGGGGTGGAGTTATAGAGGGGTGGTGTTATAGAGGAGGGGTGGAGTTAAAGAGGAGGGGTGGAGTTATAGAGGAGGGGTGGTGTTATAGAGGAGGGGTGGAGTTATAGAGGAGGGGTGGAGTTATGGAGGGTAGAGGAGTGGTGGAGTTATAGAGGAGGGGTGGAGTTGAGGGTAGAGGAGGGGTGGAGTTATAGAGGAGGGGTGGAGTTGAGGGTAGAGGAGTGGTGGAGTTATAGAGGAGGGGTGGAGTTATAGAGGGTAGGGGAGGGGGTGGAGTTATAGAGGGGGTGGAGGTATAGAGGAGGGGTGGAGTTATAGAGGAGGGGTGGAGTTATAGAGGAGGGGTGGAGTCAGAGGATAGAGGAGGGGTAGAGTTATAGAGGATAGAGGAGGGGTGGAGTTATAGAGGAGGGGTGGAGTCAGAGGATAGAGGAGGAGTGGAGTTATAGAGGAAGGGTGGAGTTATAGAGGAGGGGTGGAGTTATAGAGGAGGGGTGGAGTTATAGAGGGTAGAGGAGGGGTGGAGTTATAGAGGATAGAGGAGGGGTGGAGTTATAGAGGAGGGGTGGAGCCATGTAAATGTCTTTAACTAGGAAGTCGGGGCACCAAGGAACATTTTCAGTTATAATTTTTTCAGTTATAACAGTTATAATTTTCCTAATATAACTCTTCAGATATTTTAATATCTGATCAATTAGTCTACTAATGAATTAATTATTCTTTACCTCACGTTAATCTCATTCCAAACGTCGTAAATTGTTGGTTAGCTGCACGAACCCAGTCTTCACTATGAATCATCCATACATCAATTGGCTTAATCATTTATTTACTAACTAACTAAATAATCACAGAAATGCATAACAAACAAGCAGTCAGTAGATATGGCTACAAGGAAATGATAGGGGATGTGCTCTAGTGGGCTAAAGGAAGTGGGTGTGGACTGAGAAGGGCGCGAAAGACAAGACACTACACAGTTGATAATTATAATGATTGAAATGCTAATCCTTTCCACATGAACGCTCACTCATTAGGGAATAATTGCAATCAATATATATATATATATATATATATATATATATATATATATATATTTAAATATATTTATGCTTAGTGTGTTGTCGTGATCTCTGTTGGAATCGTCCGTCTTTCTGTTGGAAATTTCAAAGTCTCTCTCTCTCTCCCATGAAGTCTTTCGTGGTTAGATGGATACTTTACATTCCCGATCAGAAATGTTCCTATAGAATAGAGGTTTCGGCGGTTGTCGGTCTTCGCATTCAATGGTAGATCATTCCTAGCTGCAGACTAGTAATTAGTACTGAAGATTTGCTCTTATTCTGTTGGTATCGATAATCTCAGAGTTTCAACAACCATTACAACCTTAGCTTATACTGAGGGTTCTTATGGTCTCTACTCAAACCCTAGCCCTTTTGGTAATCGAGGTACGCTGGTCTGAAGGGAATTCCTCCAGGGTTTATATTTGTAACAGTAGAAAGGGGATGTCCCATGACGCCAGATCAATGTCTGTGTTCATGAGTTGGGCCAATGATTTAGTTAAACTTTAAAGGGAATTGAATTCTCTTTCATTAAACAGTTTAAAATCACATTACATCATTTCACAAATAGATGTATTTTTTACTCATTCATTTTATACAATAATTAGATGCAAATCTCATAATGGAGACTCTTGTATAAACAGAGTTATGGTAATGTGGCTGTATTGTCTCTCAAAACGGACCGGTCGTAGCTGGATTATCCATCGACCGTTTACACATTCTCCAAAACATGGATATTGTTCAGTTCTCAAGTTCTGTGAGGTAGAAGTTCCTTTGTTCTACTGTGAACCCTCTCTCTATACCGCATGGCTGTGGGGGGGAAGATAGTCTCCTCCAGGAATTTACGACCTGAGATAACAGAGCCTAGGTGTAGGGGGAAGAGAGAGGTGGTGAGAGAGAGAGAGAGAGAGTTGGTGCTTGCTATATCCAAAGAGGGCCACGTCATGACACAGTGTATTTTGTTACTTGTCATGTTTTGTGGGGGGGGGGGGGGGTTGACTGTAGGAAGAGTAGCTGGTGCTTCTGAAAAAAGCTCATGGGGATCCTACTAAACAAAGAGTTGATATGAATGACATCATGAGAGACTACTACTACTAATAATAATTTATTCAACCTTTATTGCCCTTTTCAAAAATATCTCAAAGAAATTCAAAGCACACAAAAAAATACATGAAAAAACAACATCACAATATCATGAAAGTTAGCTTGAGAGATCATCTGAGGGAGATGTTCATGGAGGGGTAGAAAGTCTGGTGGCAGGCAGGAAGCGCAGTCTCATCAAGGTGTCTCGCCGTCTCTATCTTAGCAAACAACATAATTCAAGAGCAGCCTTGTAACTTTGTCCTCCCTACGATCCTCATCACTGCATACATCTGCCATTTTGCTTTTCAGCTTCTCTCCTCTGGACACTGGCTTGCATTTGAATCAAAAAAATCTATTCACTAACGTTAGAAATCTAGCCAAACAAACAAATTAGCAAGCTTCAGTCTTAATGCTGTGGTGGATTCTGATTATATTAATTATTCATTCTTAAAACAAAAACATTGTAGGTAACAAATACCATAAAAATGAAATAATTACAAAAATATTTACAACATTTACAGGAGCTCTCTGATTAGGCTGCTGCTAGGGCGCCATGGCAACTATAAAACTTGGACCCGGCTGTATGTGTAACAGATGCTGGGAGTCGAGAAGCAGGTGCAGGTGGTAAGTTTAATATAACAAATCACATGGAACAATACAACACAGGAGTAGCGTCTTGACATGAAACACAGAAACAATACTGCCTGGGAAAAGAACCTAAGGGAGTGCCAGATAAAGGGGAGGTAATGAGTGAGGTAGTGGAGTCCAGGTGTGCCTAATGAGAACCTTGAACGGCCCCACAAACTGGAGGCTTAGCTTCTTTCACGGCAGGCAGAGCGGGAGGTTCCTGGTAGAGAGTCAGAATACAATCCCCAGGATGGAACACTGTGGTGGCGGTCTGCCTGCTCCTTCTGACGGTGGACAGCACGCTGGATTCTCACGTGAGCCTCGCTCCACACCTCTTCTGCACGCCTGAACCACTCATCAACCGCAGGAGCTTCGGTCTGGTCCACTGAGTCAGAGCCGGCTGAAAACCCAGAACACAAGGGAGTCAGCCAGACGTAACTAATTCTGGGTGTACTCCGCCCATGGAAGGAATCGGGCCCACTCTCCCTGCCGGTACTGTAAGTGACTCCCCAGGAACCTCCCCAGCTCCTGGTTCATCCTCTCCACCTGCCCGTTGGACTGAGGCCTATACCCGGAAGTGAGGCTAACCGTGACCCTGAGCTTCTCCATTAACCACGTGGTATGGTTAAAGTTCAGTCGAGGAATGCATGGTCAAACCTTGGCTCTCTCTTCTGAGGTAAGCTGGTCTAAAGAAAGAAATTCTGGGTGGGGGTTTTATACTGAACATAGAGAAGGCTGTCACATGACGCCTTGCCCTATCTGTGTCCCTGGGGGCGTGCCGATGACTGAGTTAACCTCTATGGGCTAGGTGGGACGCTAGCGTGCCACCCGTGGTGCACTCCATCAACAGCAGGTGCATTTCAAGAGCGGCAAATTTGAATCCAAATAAATGTCAAAATTCAAATTTTTCAAACATACAACTATTTTACACCCTTTGAAAGATAAACATCTCCTTAATCTAACCACGTTTTACGATTTCAAAAAGGTTTTACGGCGAAAGCATAAATTTAGAGTATGTTAGGACAGTACATTTACAAGAGTTGTGTGTAATGTTTTGTCAAGTCAAAGACAGGGTCACCAAAACCATAAAACCAGCTAAAATGATGCACTAACCTTTTACAATCTCCATCAGATGACACTCCTAGGACATTATGTTAGACAATGCATGCATTTTTAGTTCTATCAAGTTCATATTTATATCCAAAAACAGCGTTTTACTATGGCATTGATGTTGAGGAAATCGTTTCCCGCCAATAACCGGCAGTCAAGTCAGCGTCACAAATTAAATAATTAAAATTAGAAAACATTGGTAAAATATTATATTGTCATTTAAAGAATTATAGATGTACATCTCTTGAACGCAATCAACTTGCCAGATTTAAAAATAACCTTACTGGGAAATCACACTTTGCAATAATCTGAGCACTGCGCCCAGAAAAATACGCGTTGCGATACAGACTAGACGTCATGTTGGGGAGATCTAAAATCGAAAATACTATGTAAATAATCCATTACCTTTGATTCTCTTCATCAGATGTCACTTCCAGGTATCACAGGTCCATAACGAATGTAGTTTTGTTCAAAAAAGCTCATCATTTATGTCCAAAAATCTCCGTCTTGTTAGCACATGATCTAAGCCAGCCGGACTTCTCGTCATGAACGAGGGGAAAAAATATATTTACGTTCGTTCAAACATGTCAAACGTTGTATAGCATAAATCATTAGGGCCTTTTTAACCAGAACATGAATAATATTCAAGGTGGACGAATGCATACTCTTTTATAACGTATTGGAACGAGGGTACCCAACATGAACTCGCGCGCCAGGTGTCTAATGGGACATCATCGTTCCATGGCTCTTGTTCGGTCAGATCTCCCTCCAGAAGACTCAAAACACTTTGTAAAGGCTGGTGACATCTAGTGGAAGCAATAGGAAGTGCCAAAATATTCCTCAGCCCCTGTGTTTTTCAATGGGATAGGTTTAAAGTCAATACAACACATCAGGTATCCACTTCCTGTCAGAAAATGTCTCAGGGTTTTGCCTGCCAAATGAGTTCTGTTATACTCACAGACACCATTCAATCAGTTTTAGAGACTTTAGAGTGTTTTCTATCCATATATAATAAGTATATGCATATTCTAGTTACTGGGTAGGATTAGTAACCAGATTAAATCGGGTAAATTTTTTTATCCAGACGTGCAAATGCTGCCCCCTAGCCCTAACAGGTTAAGCTTTGTACAGAAATACAATTCTCTCACATTAACATCAGTACATAGCATCTCAAAATATTCCAAATAGCTTTAATCTTATTAAATAATTTTATACAACCATTAGATGTAAGTCTCATCGCTGAGGCTAGTATATAAACCTTAGTATGGTAATATGGCCATATTGTCTCTAATGAGCCTCACAAAATTGTACCAAGCGGACCAGTTCGTAGCTGGATTCTTCACCGATCTTTTATACCTCCTCCAGAACATAAATGTCGTTCGGTTCTCCAATTCTGTGAGGTGGAAGAATCCTTTGTTCTCTCCATGAAAACACTCTGTCTCTTTATACTGTGGCCTGTGAGGCAGGACATTCCCCTTTGGAATTTTACGACCCCTCTCACAGGGCCTGGGTAGGGGAGGTAGGTAGGGGGATGGTGCATAGAAAACCCAGAGGGCAAAGTCATGACAACAGGAAGCACCCGCGCTCAGGTCTGTTCAATGCTGGTCTGACCAATCGGATTCCACACTTCAAGATTGCTTCGATCACATGGACTGGGATATGTTCCACATCACGTCGAACAACAACATTGACAAATACGCTGATTCGGTGTGAGAGTTTACTAGCAAGTGCATCGGTGATGTTGTACCCACAGCATCTATTAAAACCTGACCCAACCAGAAACTGTGGATTGATGGCAGCATTCGCGCAAAACTGAAAGCGCGAACCACTGCTTTTAATCAGGGCAAGGTGACCGGAAACGTGACCGAATACAAACAGTGTAGCAATTCCCTCCGCAAGGCAATCAAACAAGCTAAGCATCAGTATAGAGACAAAGTGGAGTCACAATTCAACGGCTGAGACACAAGAGGTATGTGGCAGGGTCTACAGACAATCACGGATTACAGAAGAAAAACCAACCCCGCCGCGGACCACGATGCCTTGCTCCCAGAAAGACTAAACAAATTCTTTACTCGCTTTGAGGACAATACAGTGCCACTGACACGGCCCGCTACCAAAACCTGCGGGCTCTTCTTCACTGTAGCCAACGTGAGTAAAACATTTAAACATGTTAACCCTCGCAAGGCTGCAGGCCCAGACGGCATCCCCGGCCGCGTCCTCAGAGCATGCGCAGACCAGCTGGCTGGTGTGTTTACGGACATATTCAATGAATCGTTATCCCAGTCTGCTGTACCCACATGCTTCAAGAGGGCCACCATTGTTCCTGTTCCCAAGAAAGCTAAGGTAACTGAGCTAAATGACTACCGCCCTGTTGCACTCACTTCCGTCATCATGAAGTGCTTTGAGAGACTAGTCAAGGACCATATCACCTCCACCCTACCTGACACCCAAGACCCACTCCAATTTGCTTACCGCCCAAATAGGTCCACAGATGACGCAATCGCCATCACACTGCACACTGCCCTAACCCATCTGGACAAGAGGAATACCTATGTAAGAATGCTGTTCATCGACTACAGCTTAGCATTTAACACCATAGTATCCTCCAAACTCGTCATTAAGCTTGAGACCCTGGATCTCAATCCCGCCCTGTGCATCTGGGTCCTGGACTTTCTGACGGGTCGCCCCGAGGTGGTGAGGGTAGGAAACAACATCTCCACCCCGCTGATCCTCAACACTGGGGACCCACAAGGGTGTGTTCTCAGCCCTCTACTGTACTCCCTGTTCACCTATGACTGCGTGGCCATGCACGCCTCCAACTCAATCATCAAGTTTGCAGACGACACTACAGTGGTAGGCTTGATTACCAACAACGACGAGACGGCCTACAGGGAGGAGGTGAGGGCACTCGGAGTGTGGTGTCAGGAAAATAACCTCACACTCAACTTCAACAAAACAAAGGAGATGATCGTGGACTTCAGGAAACAGCAGAGGGAGCAGCCCCCTATCTACATTAACGGGACTGTGGTGGAGAGGGTGGAAAGTTTTAACCTCTATGGGCTAGGTGGGACGCTTGCGTCCCACCTACGTAACAGCCACTTGCAGCCTGTGGCGCGATTTTCAAAACCTTAAAAATCCTATTACTTCAATTTCTCAAACATATGACTATTTTACAGCTATTTAAAGACAAGACTCTCGTTAATCTAACAACACTGTCCGATTTCAAAAAGGCTTTACAACGAAAGCAAAACATTAGATTATGTCAGCAGAGTACCAAGCCAGAAATAATCAGACACCCATTTTTCAAGCCAGCATATAATGTCACCAAAACCCAGAAGACAGCTAAATGCAGCACTCACCTTTGATGATCTTCATCAGATGACAACCCTAGGACATTATGTTATACAATACATGCATGTTTTGTTCAATCAAGTTCATATTTATATCAAAAACCAGCTTTTTACATTAGCATGTGACGTTCAGAACTAGCAAACTTCCGGGGATTTCGCTAACATTTTACTAAATTACTCACGATAAACGTTCACAAAAAGCATAACAATTATTTTAAGAATTATAGATACAGACCTCCTCTATGCACTCGATATGTCCGATTTTAAAATAGCTTTTTGGTGAAAGCACATTTTGCAATATTGTAAGTACATAGCCCAGGCATCACGGGCTCGCTATTTAGACACCCGGCAAGTTTAGCACTCACCATAATCATATTTACTATTATAAAAGTTTGATTACCTTTTGTTGTCTTCGTCAGAATGCACACCCAGGACTGCTACTTCAATAACAAATGTTGGTTTGGTCCAAAATAATCCATCGTTATATCCGAATAGCGGCGTTTTGTTCGATGCGTTCCAGACACTATCCGAAATGGTAAAGAAGTGTCGCGCGCATGGCGCAATTCGTGACAATAAAATTCTAAATATTCCATTACCGTACTTCGAAGCATGTCAACCGCTGTTTAAAATCAATTTTTTACGCCATTTTTCTCGTAGAAAAGCGATAATATTCCGACAGGGAATCTCCTTTTCGGCAAACAGAGGAAAAAATCACAAAGGCGGGGGCGGTCGGGTCACGCGCATAAGCCCAGTGTCCCTTGATCAGCCACTTGAGAAAGGCGATAATGTGTTTCAGCCTGGGGCTGGAATGACGACATTCTGTTTTTTCCCGGGCTCTGAGCGCCTATGGACGACGTGGGAAGTGTCACGTTAGAGCAGAGATCCTTAGTAAAAGATAGAGATGGAAAAGAAGTTCAAGAAATGGTCAGACAGGCCACTTCCTGTAAAGGAATCTCTCAGGTTTTGACCTGCCATTTGAGTTCTGTTATACTCACAGACACCATTCAAACAGTTTTAGAAACTTTAGGGTGTTTTCTATCCATATGTAATAAGTATATGCATATTCTAGTTACTGGGTAGGAGTGGTAACCAGATTAAATCGGGTATGTTTTTTATCCAGCCGTGTCAATACTGCCCCCTAGCCCTAACAGGTTAAGTTCCTCGGCGTACACATCACGGACAAACTGAAATGGTCCACCCACACAGACAGTGTGGTGAAGAAGGCGCAGCAGCACCTCTTCAACCTCAGGAGGCAAAAAAAATTGGCTTGTCACCAAACACACTCACAAACTTTTAGAGATGCACAATCGAGAGCATCCTGTCAGGCTGCATCACCGCCTGGTACGGCAGCTGCTACGCCCTCAACCGCAAGGTTCTCCAGAGGGTAGTGAGGTCTGCACAACGCATCACCAGGGGCAAACTACCTGCCCTCTAGGACACCTACACCACCCGATGTCACAGGAAGGCCAAAAAGATCATCAAGGACAACAACCACCCGAGCCACTGCCTGTTCACCCCGCTATCATCCTGAAGGCGAGGTCAGTACAGGTGCATCAAAGCTGGGACCAAGAGACTGAAAAACAGCTTCTATCAAGGTCAGCAGACTGTTAAACAGCCATCACTAACATTGAGTGGCTGCTGCCAACATACTGACTCAACTCCAGCCACTTTAATAAATGGAAAAATGTATCAACTTATCACTAGCCACTTTAATTCGTATGGCTCACATCCCGTTAAGAGACCCCAACGGAGTCCCCACCCCAGAAAATGTTGAACTTCTTAGTGATCCCTTTTGCGCGCCAACCCCGTTAACGGGATCGATTTGACAACATCCGGTGAAATGGCAGAGCGCGAAATTCAAAAACTTTTTTTATTACAAATATTTAACTTTCATACATTCACAAGTGCAATACACCAAATTAAAGCTGAACTTCTTGTTAACCTGTTTGGGATAGGGGGCAGTATTTTCACGTCCGGATAAAAAACGTACCCGATTTAATCTGGTTACCACTCCTACCCAGTAACTAGAATATGCATATACTTATTACATATGGATAGAAAATACCCTAAAGTTTCTAAAACTGTTTGAATGGTGTCTGTGAGTATAACAGAACTCATTTGGCAGGCAGAAACCTGAGAAGGTTTCATGCAGGAAGTGACATGTCTGACAAGGTGTTGTTGTTCTTGCTTCTGTTTATTGAAGAGTCAGGATCTTAGCTGTAACGTGACATTTCCTACGGCTCCAATAGGCTCTCAGAGCCCGGGAAAAACCTGAACGATGACGAGGCAGCCTCAGGCTGAAACACATAATCGCCTTTGCCAAGTGGCCCATCAGAGGACAATGGAATTAGGCGCGTGCCCGATTCGACCCAGTGATATATTTTCCTTCGGCTGTTTATCTAATTGCAGATTCCCGGTCGGAATATTATCGCTTTTTACGAGAAAAATGGCATAAAAATTGATTTTAAACAGCGGTTGACATGCTTCGAAGTACGGTAATGAAATATTTAGAAATCTTTTTGTCACGAAATGCGCCGGCGCACGACCGTTATTTACCATTGGGATAGTGTCTGGGGACGCACGAACAAAACGTCGCTGTTGGAACATAACTATGGATTATTTTGGACCAAACCTACATTTGTTATTGAAGTAGAAGTCCTGGGAGTGCATTCTGACGAAGAACAGGAAAGGTAAGACCATTTTTCTTATAGTAAATCTGATATTGGTGAGTGCTAAACCTGCTGGGTGTCTAAATAGCTAGCCCTGTGATGCCGGGCAATGTACTTAGAATATTGCAAAATGTGCTTTCACCGAAAAGCTATTTTAAAATCGGAAATATCGAGTGCATAGAGGAGTAATGTATCTATAATTCTTAAAATAATTGTTATGCTTTTTGTGAACGTTTATCGTGAGTAATTTAGTAAATTGTTAGTAAATTCGCCGGAAGTTTGCGGGGGGTATGCTAGTTCTGAACGTCACATGCTAATGTAAAAAGCTGTTTTTTGATATAAATATGAACTTGATTGAACAAAACATGCATGTATTGTATAACATAATGTCCTAGGTGTGTCATCTGATGAAGATCATCAAAGGTTAGTGCTGCATTTAGCTGTCTTCTGGGTTTTTGTGACATTATATGCTAGCTTGAAAAATGGGTGTCTGATTATTTCCGGCTTGGTACTCTGCTGACATAATCTAATGTTTTGCTTTCGTTGTAAAGCCTTTTTGAAATCGGACAGTGTGGTTAGATTAACGAGAGTCTTGTCTTTAAATAGCTGTAAAATAGTAATATGTTTGAGAAATTGAAGTAATAGGATTTTAAGGTATTTGAAAATCGCGCCACAGGCTTCAACTGGCTGTTACGTAGGTGGGACGAATTCTTCCCGCCTAGCCCATAGAGGTTAATCTAGCCATAGTGTCAGATTTCAAAAAGGCGAAAGTAAACAATGCTATTATGTGAGGACAGCACCCCATCAAACAACACAAACAATCATATTTCATCCCGCCAGGCTTGACACAAAACTCAGAAATAACGATATAATTCATGCCTTACCTCTGACGAGCTTCTTCTGTTGGGACTCCAATATGTCCCATAAACATCACAAATGGTCCTTTTGTTCGATTAATTCCGTCGTTATATATCCAAAATGTCCATTTATTTGGCGTGTTTGATCCAGAAAAACATCGGTTCCATCTCGCGTAATATGACTCCAAAATATCTCAAGTTACCTGTAAACTTTGTCCAAACATTTCAAACAACTTTCCTAATACAACTTTAGGTATTTTTTTACGTAAATAATCGATACAATTTAAGACGGGATAAACAGCGTTCAATACCGGAGGAAAACAAAGTGGAGCATGTTTTTCAGGTCATGTGCCTCTATCAAACAGTACACTTCCCTCGAATCTCGTTCTGAACAGGGCTACTTCTTCATTACACAAAGGAAAAACATCAACCAATTTCTAAAGACTGTTGACATCCAGTGGAAGCGATAGGAACTGCAAGCAACTGCCTTAGAATTATGGATTCTCAAAGAAAACACATTGAAAAGAGAGTGACGTAAAAAAAAGAAAATCCTGGATGGTTATCCTCGGGGTTTTGCCTGCCAAATAAGTTCTGTTATACTCACAGACATAATTTTAACAGTTTTAGACACGTTAGAGTGTTTTCTATGCTAGCTTCTGGGCCTGAGTAGCAGGCAGTATACTTTGGGCACACTTTTCATCCGGACGTGAAAATAGCGTCCCCAAGCCATAAGAAGTTAAACAATGCCACTTTATATAATGTTTACATACCCTATATTACTCATCTCATATGTATATACTGTACGCTATATCATCTACTGCATCTTGCCATCTTTATGTAACTAAATGTATCACTAGCCACTTTAAACAATGTCACTTTATACAATGTTTATATACCCTACATTACTCATCTCATATGTATATACTGTACTCTATACCATCTACTGCATCTTGCCTATGCCGTTCTATACCATCACTCATTCATATATTTTTGTGCATATTCTTATTCATTCCTTTACACTTGTGTGTATAAGGTAGTTGTTGTGAAATTGTTAGGTTAGATTACTTGTTAGATATTACTGCATGGTTGGAACTAGAAGCACAAGCATTTCGCTACACTCACATTATCATCTGCTAACCATGTGTATGTGACAAATACATTTGATTTGATTTTGATTTGACCTATAGTGTAAAGAGAATGTCCCATACATGTATGTGAATGTACAGAGGAATACATCTGTTACACATCTCTTCCACACAGGAACAACTCATTGTGACTACAGAGAGAGTTAAACATCTCTATCACCCCATTTGGGACACAGACCTTCATTTTCACACTGCTAACTATTTTCCTCCTATCTCATCAATCTCGGTTATGTAAATTAGTATCTAAATTTGGTTAGGAGGGGAGAAGACATGAGGGAAAATAAAAACTACAATCTTGTTTACTTTAACGGAGAATGTTTTCAGCCCTGTTAACCAATTATGGCACTCCTCTTAGTACAGTAAACCAATGACAGAGCTCCACTTAGTCATGTTGTAGCCCAGGTAATGGATCCTAATGGAGTCCTTGATTCTGGTATGGAGCTGCATACTGCATATGGCATATAGCACAAACTCTGCTCTACTACAAAATAGAATAACAAACCATTAACCAAGCAAACAAAGAACATTCCCACAAGTTTAGATAATGTTCCCTTTAAGGCAAGGGCTGATTTCAAGGTTTTACTCCTAACCTACAATGCATTACATGGGCTTGCTCCTGCCTATCTTTCCGATTTGGTCCTGCCGTACATACCTACACGTACGCTACGGTCACAAGACGCAGGCCTCCTTACTGTCCCTAGAATTTCTAAGCAAACAGCTGGAGGCAGGGCTTTCTCCTATAGAGCTACATTTTTATGGAATGGTCTGCCTACCCATGTGAGAGACGCAGACGCAGACTCAGTCTCAACCTTTAAGTCTTTACTGAAGACTCATCTCTTCAGTAGGTCCTATGATTAAGTGTAGTCTGGCCCAGGAGTGTGAAGGTGAATGGAAAGGCTGGAGCAACGAACCGCCCTTGCTGTCTCTGCCTTGCCGGTTCCCCTCTCTCCACTGGGATTCTCTGCCTCTACCCCTATTACAGGGGAGGAGTCACTGGTGTATTGGTGTTCTTTCATGCCGTCCCTAGGAGGGGTGCGTCACTTGAGTGGGTTGAGTCACTGACGTGGTCTTCCTGTCTGTGTTGGTGCCCCCCCTTGGGTTGTGCCGTGGCGGAGATCTTTGTGGGCTATACTCGGCCTTGTCTCAGGATGGTAAGTTGGTGGTTGAAGGTATCCCTCTAGTGGTGTGGGGCCTGTGCTTTGGCAAAGTGGGTGGGATTAGATCCTTCCTGTTTGGCCCTGTCCGGGGGTATCATTGGATGGGGCCACAGTGTCTCCTAACCCCTTCTGTCTCAGCCTCCAGTATTTATGCTGCAGTAGTTTATGTGTCGGGGGGCTAGGGTCAATCTGTTATATCTGGAGTATTTCTCCTGTCTTGTCTGGTGTCCTGTGTGAATTTAAGTATGCTCTCTCTAATTCTCTCTCTTTCTTTCTCTCTTTCTTTCTTTCTCTCTCTCTCGGAGGACCTGAGCCCTAGGACCATGCCTCAGGACTACCTGACATGATGACTCCTTGCTGTCCCCAGTCCACCTGGCCGTGCTGCTGCTCCAGTTTCAACTGTTCTGCCTGCGGCTATGGAACCCTGACCTGTTCACCTAACGTGCTACCTGTCCCAGACCTGCTGTTTTCAACTCTGTAGAGACAGCAGGAGCGGTAGAGATACTCTCAATGATCGGCTACGAAAAGCCATCTGACATTTACTCCTGAGGTGCTGACCTGTTGCACCCTCGACAACTACTGTGATTATTATTATTTGACCATGCTGGTCATTTATGAACATTTGAACATCTTGGCCATGTTCTGTTATAATCTCCACCCGGCACAGCCAGAAGAGGACTGGCCACCCCATAGCCTCGTTCCTCTCTAGGTTTCTTCCTAGGTTTTGGCCTTTCTAGGGAGTTTTTCCTAGCCACCGTGCTTCTATACCGGCATTGCTTGCTGTTTGGGGTTTTAGGCTGGGTTTCTGTACAGCACTTTGAGATATCAGCTGATGTAAGAAGGGCTATATAAATACATTTCCCCATCGCAGTCATTACTGCATCAACTTGTTAATGCACATTTTCTACTTACCTTTGCCATTTATTTCTGTCAGGAAGTTGAGGAAAGATGGTCACAACGCCCACACGCTTTATGCATTTCTTAAAACTTTACTTAATCAAGCCAATTCAGTCTGTCATCTTGTAATTGTAAATGGAAGTCCACACGCCAAGTTAATGAGATATCCGTCTTCAGCTTTTAGCCTCATGTCCTTATCTCGTTAATAATTCAAAGTCAATCTCTCTCAAACTTCCCTCATGCGGTTTCTTATTTTGTATTAGGCTAACCAGCCCTCTTCCTTGCTCATCATGCAACAGTATTGCCCAAAACAATTCTATCTTAGGCGAATCCATACTTATTTTCTTGTTCCGCACGTTCCACTTCCAGAGACGTTTAGATATCTTTTAGGCGCAATTTGTCAGTCCTTCATATTTTAGAAGGACTGACAAATTGACAAATTTTACATCCAATTTCCGCGTGCCATCCACGTCATTATTTTTTCATCTGTCTTCAGGCTTTGTGTTCTAAGGGTTCAGTTATCCTTCCCCTTTCCTTACAGACATTATTTTAGTATTTTTCTTCAACCGAAAAAGTCGGCATCTTGTCTATCTTACTACAACGTTCTCCCGTTTTTTACTCACGTTCCTTTACAAATCATTACATTTATTTAATTATTTGTATTTTAATAATGTTGTTCAAACCTACCGTATTTTAACGTCTTACTTAAAACCTATCTACTTTCTTCTATGAAAAGAACCCACTTCACTCAGTCACCAGCTATCTCATTTTACAGATAATTATCGCATTTGTTTACTTAGGTGTCCTCCTATTTCCACCTAATCTGTCACTGTTCTGTCTTCAATACACACATATACACACATACTCAGGAAACAGAAACAAACACACAAAACAAACGTTCGGGAACATCTTCCTTTCTTCGAATTTTCAAGATGGAATTTCTTCCTACTGTTGTAGTCGCTGGGTGCCAATTAACCAATTATGTCCCAAGTAGATTTATTTACTTGTTTCCATTGGTCAGTTTGTGACCTTCTATAATGGCTAATTTACAGGGATATAGACGAACTTCTATCTCAGGGTTAGTTCCTGGGATAACGTAACACATATATTTACATCTTACTTTAGTAACCCAGGGCATTACTTTTATAAAAAATTATACACATATTCTTACTGATTTCACTAGTCATAGGTGTCCCTGTTTCAGAAGCCCTGGGTTACTAAAGTAAGATGTAAATATATATGCTTTTAACTAGTCCTACTAGTCTCACTAGTCATAGGCGTCCCTGTTACAGAACCCCATGTCTCTTTTGCCAGTACCCCTTACGTCTGCATTCAAATGAATTGTTACCAAGAAATGTCAGTCTCACCCTTTATCTGTCTGTGTTCGAGATTCCGTATCCAACCGCCAACGGTAGGCAGGTATCAGCTTCTCTTCAGTGGAGTGTGAGTTTCCTTAAGTCACTTTGGTGTAACCTCTGTGCACAGTTTAAACCAGATCCTCAGGAGTGGTCAGCAAGTGAAGGTCGGGATCCCATCCTCGTTGCCAAGAATGTCGTGGGAATTTTAATCAAGTAAGGGAGAAAAGACTTTCATTTTCTTCAAACAATCAACCTTTAATATCGATTAATTATTGCAATAATAATTAACCCGTAGGTGATTGTTGAGAGCCTAATAATACAGAGAACGCAAGGGGTTTACATAGAAACCAAAAACTGCTTAGTCCTGGTTAGAGCGTTGGACCAGTAACCAGCAGGTAGCCTAGTGGTTAGAGCGTTGGGCCAGTAACCAGCAGGTAGCCTAGTGGTTAGAGCGTTGGGCCAGTAACCAGCAGGTAGCCTAGTGGTTAGAGCGTTGGGCCAGTAACCAGCAGGTAGCCTAGTGGTTAGAGCGTTGGGCCAGTAACCAGCAGGTAGCCTAGTGGTTAGAGCGTTGGGCCAGTAACCGAAAGATGGCTGGGTTGAATCCCCGAGTTGACAAAGTAAAAATCTGCGTCTTTACAAGGCAGTTAACCCACTGTTCCTAGGCCGTCATTGTAAATAAAAATTTGATCTTAACTGACTTGCCTAGTTAAATAAATAAAAGTAAAATTCTGAATCTTTTCAGCCTCCTGTTTTTGATGTTTATAAGACTAAACTCAGTCAGTTTATATTGGAAGTCAATATTAATACTTGTGAGAGTAGGCACCAGATGTGCCTAGGTGTTGCTTAGAGAATATCAAATAATGTGTCTGCATTCAAGACAACCTAAATATCGAACTGTTATGCGGCATCAATTTGATCACAGAGACAGAGCGGGTGTAGATATTTCGACAGTAAGTGTTAGTTGTCAGCCAGTGTTCTACAGAGCAGCACCTCCCAGTACGTCGTCATAAAGTGTCACGCCCATTTCCATTTGTTTTGTCTTGTTTTCCTATACACCTGGTTCTCATTTCCCTCATTAAGTGTTGTGTATTTAACCCTCTGTTCCCCCCATGTCTTTGTGTGGAATTGTTTGTTGTAAGTGCTTGTGCACATGTTTACTGGTGCGCAACGGGTTTTGTACCCATGTTTGTTATTCTTTATGCCGTTGTTTTTTTCTATTAAACTGCTCCGGCTATTACCTAGTTCTACTCTCCTGCGTCTGACTTCCCTGCCAACAGTTACGCACCCCTTACAATTTGGTAAATCCAACCACAACTCTATCCTCCTAATTCCTGCTTACAAGCAAAAATTAAAGCAGGAAGCACCAGTGACTCGGTTAATAAAAAAGTTGTCAGATGAAGCAGATGCTAAACTACAGGACTGTTCTGCTATCAAAGATTGGAACATGTTCCGGGATTCTTCCAATGGCATTGAGGAGTACACCACATCAGTCACTGGCTTTATCAATAAGTGCATCGAGGACGTCGTTGTCACGCCCTGACCATAGAGAGCCGTCGGGGTTCTCTATGGTGTTTTAGGTCAGGGCGTGACTAGGGGGGTTTCTAGGTATTATATTTCTATGTTGGTGTGTGTGTGTATGGTTCCCAATTAGAGGCAGCTGATAATCGTTACCTCTGATTGGGGATCATACTTAGTGTGTCCTTTTTCCCACCTGCGATGTGGGATATTGTTTTGTTTTGTATGAGTGCCTATGTGCGCTACGTATTTCATGATCGTTATATCTTTATTTATTTTTATTTTTTTTAAGTTTCACGAGTAATAAAAATGTGGAACTCTACTCACGCTGCGCCTTGGTCAAATTATTTAAACGACGGTCGTGACGTAAAGTCTCTATTGACAAGAGAACAGGATAAATGACATACTACTATATACTACATGTTTTGTGTATGTGTGTGATTTTTTTCCAATGAGTCTACTGATCATTATGAGTTTTTAGTACGAGGTCAACGAACAGAACAACTCCACGGCTATTTAAGGTCTTTTTACTTCCATTTCATGGGACTTGCATGTATGGAGGCCAATTTACAGAAACATTTTTAATTTAACCTCTTGGGGCTAGGTGGGACGCTAGCGTGCCACCCGTGGTGCACTCCATCAACAGCAGGTGCATTTCAAGAGCGGCAAATTTGAATCCAAATAAATGTCAAAATTCAAATTTTTCAAAAATACAACTATGTTACACCATTTGAAAGATAAACATCTCCTTAATCTAACCACGTTTTACGATTTCAAAAAGGTTTTACGGCGAAAGCATAAATTTAGAGTATGTTAGGACAGTACATTTACAAGAGTTGTGTGTAATGTTTTGTCAAGTCAAAGACAGGGTCACCAAAACCATAAAACCAGCTAAAATGATACACTAACCTTTTACAATCTCCATCAGATGACACTCCTAGGACATTATGTTAGACAATGCATGCATTTTTAGTTCTATCAAGTTGATATTTATATCCAAAAACAGCGTTTTACTATGGCATTGATGTTGAGGAAATCGTTTCCCTCCAATAACCGGCAGTCAAGTCAGCGTCACAAATTAAATAATTAAAATTAGAAAACATTGGTAAAATATTATATTGTCATTTAAAGAATTATAGATTTACATCTTTTGAACGCAATCAACTTGCCAGATTTAAAAATAACCTTACTGGGAAATCACACTTTGCAATAATCTGAGCACTGTGCCCAGAAAAATACGGCGTTGCGATACAGACTAGACGTCATGTTGGGGAGATCTAAAATCGAAAATACTATGTAAATAATCCATTACCTTTGATTCTCTTCATCAGATGTCACTTCCAGGTATCACAGGTCCATAACGAATGTAGTTTTGTTCAAAAAAGCTCATCATTTATGTCCAAAAATCTCCGTCTCGTTAGCACATGATGTAAGCCAGCCGGACTTCTCGTCATGAACGAGGGGAAAAAATATATTTCCGTTCGTTCAAACATGTCAAACGTTGTATAGCATAAATCATTAGGGCCTTTTTAACCAGAACATGAATAATATTCAAGGTGGACGAATGCATACTCTTTTATAACGTATTGGAACGAGGGTACCCAACATGAAGTAGCGCGCCAGGTGTCTAATGGGACATCACCGTTCCATGGCTCTTGTTCGGTCAGATCTCCCTCCAGAAGACTCAAAACACTTTGTAAAGGCTGGTGACATCTAGTGGAAGCAATAGGAAGTGCCAAAATATTCCTAAACCCCTGTGTTTTTCAATGGGATAGGTTTAAAGTCAATACAACACATCAGGTATCCACTTCCTGTCAGAAAATGTCTCAGGGTTTTGCCTGCCAAATGAGTTCTGTTATACTCACAGACACCATTCAAACAGTTTTGGAAACTTTAGAGTGTTTTCTATCCATATATAATAAGTATATGCATATTCTAGTTACTGGGTAGGATTAGTAACCAGATTAAATCGGGTACATTTTTTTTATCCAGACGTGCAAATGCTGCCCCCTAGACCCAACAGGTTAATGAGTTTAATGTAATTAAGTCCATATATAAACACCATCTCTGTGACTAGTAATTCATGATTTTTCTGGAAATAGGCCTTTTCATACTTGCTTTATTTTTCTGTTTGTATTCATTTCTATTGCCTGTCCTTGCATGTATTCAGACCATATTGTCACCTTGCATGTATTCAGACCATATTGTCACCTTGCATGTATTCAGACCATATTGTCACCTTGCATGTCCTTGTATGTATTCAGATTATATTGTCTTAGATTACTGGTTTTGCCTAAACAGAAATGTAATTAAAAACTCCTCTCTCTTCTCTTTCCCATTGAATAAAGCAATCCAAAGTGTCTTCGACTGCGTCCCAAAATGACATCCTATTCTCTAAATAGTGAACTACTTTCGACCTGTCCCTATGTCGTTCTTTCACTCTGAGCCATCAGACTCCTTGGTAATTAACAACAGGACAGCGTCCAAACAGAAACCTTCAAACATCGACAACAAATGAGTGCTGTACTGAAGCATAACGCCCAGCAGTAAGTGAGGTATCAGTGAAGTGACTTGGCTGGCAAAACATATTCAAGCTCAGATTGAAGCAGGTCTTCCGTGTCATTGCCATGAAACCAAAGCTTACATTTTTCATCGTGCTGGTAGCATCAAATTCTTTGGAAAGATAAATAAATAAAAGAAGTCTGAAGAGCAATTGCAATTCCTCTAAAAGAGCTGCTGTGTGTGAAGGTAAATAGGAACATTAGGCAAAGGTTTCTGAAAAGGCTTTTCAGAATCAGAACGGCTAGCTGAATGGAAACATGAGACTAACCTTTATTTGAATATTTGTTTTTACCCCATTTTCTCCCCGATTTTGATCTTGTCTCGTCATTGTAACTCCACGACTCGGCTAATGGAGGCGAAAGATCGAGTCATGAGTCCTCCGAAACATGACCCGCTTCTTAACACCGGCCCGCTTAACCCGGAAGCCAGCTGCACCAAAGTGTCAGAGGAAACACCGTTCAACTGACGACTGAGGTCAGCCTGCAGTCCCCCGGCCCGCCACAGGGAGTTGTAAAGAGTGAAGAGCCAAGTAAAGCTCCCTCGGGCAAACCATATCGACATGCCTATCAGCACTTCTCAGCACCAGTCCCAGTCTGGACAGGGCTCTCAGCAACTCTCAGTACCAGTCCCAGTCTGGACTGGCCTCACAGCACCTTTCAGCACCAGTCCCAGTCTAGACAGGCCTCTCAGTACCAGTCCCAGTCTAGACAGGCCTCTCAGCAAATCCCAGTATCAGTCCAAGTCTGGACATACCTCTCAGTACCAGTCCTAGTCTGGACAGGCCTCTCAGCAACTCTCAGTACCAGTCCCAGTCTAGACATGCCTCTCAGTACCAGTTCTAGTCTGGACAGGCCTCTCAGTACCTCTCAGTACCAGTCCCAGGCTAGACATACCTCTCAGTACCAGTTCTAGTCTGGACACGCCTCTCAGTACCTCTCAGTACCAGTCCTAGTCTGGACATGCCTATCAGTGCCTCTCAGTACCTCTCAGTACCAGTCTGGACAGGCCTCTCAGTACCAGTTCTAGTCTGGACAGGCCTCACAGTACCAGTCCTAGTCTGGACATGCCTCTCAGTACCAGTCCCAGTCTGGACAGGCCTCTCAGTACCAGTCCCAGTCTAGACATGCCTCTCAGTACCAGTCCCAGGCTAGACATACCTGTCAGTACCAGTCCCAGTCTGGACAGGCCTCTCAGTACCAGTTCTAGTCTGGACACGCCTCTCAGTACCTCTCAGTACCAGTCCTAGTCTGGACATGCCTATCAGTGCCTCTCAGTACCTCTCAGTACCAGTCTGGACAGGCCTCTCAGTACCAGTTCTAGTCTGGACATGCCTCTCAGTACCAGTTCTAGTCTGGACAGGCCTCTCAGTACCAGTCCTAGTCTGGACAGGCCTCTCAGTACCTCTCAGTACCAGTCCCAGTCTGGACACGCCTCTCAGCAACTCTCAGTACCAGTCCTAGTCTGGACATGCCTCTCAGTACCTCTCAGTACCAGTTCTAGTCTGGACAGGCCTCTCAGTACCTCTCAGTACCAGTCCCAGGCTAGACATACCTCTCAGTACCAGTCCCAGTCTGGACAGGCCTCTCAGTACCAGTCCTAGTCTGGACATGCCTATCAGTGCCTCTCAGTACCTCTCAGTACCAGTCTGGACATGCCTCTCAGTACCAGTCCTAGTCTGGACAGGCCTCTCAGTACCAGTCCTAGTCTGGACATGCCTATCAGTGCCTCTCAGTACCTCTCAGTACCAGTCTGGACATGCCTCTCAGTACCAGTTCTAGTCTGGACAGGCCTCTCAGTACCAGTCCCAGTCTAGACAGGCCTCTCAGTACCAGTCCCAGTCTAGACATGCCTCTCAGTACCAGTCCCAGTCTAGACATGCCTCTCAGTGCCTCTCAGCATCAGTCCCAGTCTAGACATGCCTCTCAGTACCTCAGTACCAGTCCCAGTCTGGACAGTCCTCTCAGTACCTCAGTACCAGTCCCAGTCTAGACATGCCTCTCAGTACCTCAGTACCCGTCCCAGTCTGGACAGTCCTCTCAGTACCTCAGTACCAGTCCCAGTCTAGACATGCCTCTCAGTACCTCAGTACCAGTCCCAGTCTAGACAGTCCTCTCAGTACCTCAGTACCAGTCCCAGTCTGGACAGTCCTCTCAGTACCTCAGTACCAGTCCCAGTCTGGACAGTCCTCTCAGTACCTCAGTACCAGTCCCAGTCTGGACAGTCCTCTCAGTACCTCAGTACCAGTCCCAGTCTGGGCAGTCCTCTCAGTACCAGTCCCAGTCTGGACAGTCCTCTCAGTACCTCAGTACCAGTCCCAGTCTGGACAGTCCTCTCAGTACCTCAGTACCAGTCCCAGTCTAGACAGTCCTCTCAGTACCTCAGTACCAGTCCCAGTCTAGACAGTCCTCTCAGTACCTCTCAGTACCAGTCCCAGTCTAGACAGTCCTCTCAGTACCTCTCAGTACCAGTCCCAGCCTGGACACGCCTCTTTTCCATCAATAGCCAGGGTTCTTTATTTTGGGGCCCCAGAGTTTAATCTGTTGACTGAGAATGAATATAAAATGGTGGTTAACCTCTAAAAGTGTAAGCGGTTCAACTAAGCTAACATATGGAATTGTTTTTAAGATGGTCATACCATGGACCCCTTTAGGTGTAAAAATAAATGTAAAAAAATGACTTCATCAAACATTGAATTTGGTTTTTACTAGTCTAGCTCATAGAAACGCATTGAATAACACATTCGTAAATGACAAAAATGTACAAAAAATATTATAATAATCATTAGGAATAAGGTTTTTTTTCTTTCTATTCGCCAAACCGTTTGGACGAAACAGACGGTTGTGAGAAGATCGATTTTTTTTGTTGTTGGACGTCTCACGGTCTGACAAACACCGCTGTAGCTCGGCCACCTTCCAGAGCAGATATCTCTAGCTTCAACTGACCGATTTTGATTGGGATTTGGTCACTATGTTACTTAGATTGGGAATTTAAAAAATACAGAATAATGGATGTAATTATTTCTGGTTCCTATTGTTGTCTTCATTGAACCCATAGGAGGTTGTCCTGCTGCTGCTTTATGTCTTGATAGTGACCACTGCTACTGAGATATATTATAGTATAGTTCAACAAAGAAGAGTATCACAGGTTCAGGTAGAGATGGATGATCTTCATTTGAGCCAGAGCTTCTACACAGCACCCTGAAAATATAATCCTGACCCTAGTCTATAACCCTAGCCCCTAACCCTAGCCCCTAACCCTAGCCCCTAACCCTAGTCTATAACCCTAGTCTATAACCCAAGCCCCTAACCCTAGTCTATAACCCTAGCCCCTAACCCTAGCCCCTATCCTAGCCCCTAACCCTAGCCCCTAACCCTAGTCTATAACCCTAGTCTATAACCCAAGCCCCTAACCCTAGTCTATAACCCTAGCCCCTAACCCTAGCCCCTAACCCTAGTCTATAACCCTAGCCCCTAACCCTAGCCCCTAACCCTAGCCCCTAACCCTAGTCTATAACCCAGGATTATAACCCTAGCCCCTAACCCTAGTCTATAACCCTAGTCTATAACCCTAGTCCCTAACCCTAGTCTATAACCCTAGCCCCTAACCCTAGTCTATAACCCTAGCCCCTAACCCTAGTCTATAACCCTAGTCCCTAACCCTAGTCTATAACCCTAGCCCCTAACCCTAGCCCCTAACCCTAGTCTATAACCCTAGCCCCTAACCCTAGTCTATAACCCTAGCCCCTAACCCTAGCCCCTAACCCTAGTCTATAACCCTAGTCTATAACCCTAGCCCCTAGCCTCCTAACCCTAGCCCTAACCCTAGTTTATAACCTAGTCTATAACCCTAGCCCCTAACCCTAGCCCCTAACCCTAGCCCCTAACCCTAGTCCCTAACCCTAGCCCCTAACCCTAGTCTATAACCCTAGCACCTAACCCTAGCCCCTAACCCTAGTCTATAACCCTAGCCCCTAACCCTAGCCCCTAACCCTAGTCTATAACCCTAGCCCCTAACCCTAGCCCCTAACCCTAGTCTATAACCCTAGCCCCTAACCCTAGTCTATAACCCTAGCCCCTAACCCTAGTCTATAACCCTAGCCCCTAACCCTAGCCCCTAACCCTAGTCTATAACCCTAGCCTCTAACCCTAGCCCCTAACCCTAGCCCCTAACCCTAGTTTATAACCTAGTCTATAACCCTAGCCCCTAACCCTAGCCCCTAACCCTAGTCCCTAACCCTAGCCCCTAACCCTAGTCTATAACCCTAGCCCCTAACCCTAGCCCCTAACCTCTAGTCTATAACGCCCTAACCCTAGCCCCTAACCCTAGTCTATAACCCTAGCCCCTAACCCTAGTCTATAACCCTAGCCCCTAACCCTAGTCTATGACCCTAGCCCCTAAACCTAGCCACTAACCCTAGTCTATAACCCTAGTCTATAACCCTAGCCCCTAACCCTAGCCCCTAACCCTAGCCCCTAACCCTAGTTTATAACCTAGTCTATAACCCTAGCCCCTAACCCTAGCCCCTAACCCTAGCCCCTAACCCTTGTCCCTAACCCTAGCCCCTAACCCTAGTCTATAACCCTAGCACCTAACCCTAGCCCCTAACCCTAGTCTATAACCCTAGCCCCTAACCCTAGCCCCTAACCCTAGCCCCTAACCCTAGTCCCTAACCCCAGTCCCTAACCCTAGCCCCTAACCCTAGTCTATAACCCTAGCCCCTAACCATAGTCCCTAACCCTAGTCCCTAACCCTACTCTATAACCTAGTCTATAACCCTAGCCCCTAACCCTAGTCCCTAACCCTAGCCCCTAACCCTAGTCTATAACCCTAGCCCCTAACCCTAGTCTATAACCCTAGTCTATAACCCTAGTCTATAACCCTAGTCTATAACCCTAGCCCCTAACCCTAGTCTATAACCATAGCCACTAACCATAGTCTATAACCATAGTCTATAACCCTAGCCCCTAACCCTAGTCTATAACCCTAGCCCCTAACCCTAGCCCCTAACCCTAGTCTATAACCCTAGCCCCTAACCCTAGTCTATAACGCTAGTTCCTAACCCTAGTCCCTAACCCTACTCTATAACCTAGTCTATAACCCTAGCCCCTAACCCTAGTCTATAACCCTAGTCTATAACCCTAGTCTATAACCCTAACCCCTAACCCTAGTCTATAACCCTAGCCCCTAACCCTAGTCTATAACCCTAGCCCCTAACCCTAGTCTATAACCCTAGTCTATAACCCTAGTCCCTAACCCTAGTCCCTAACCCTACTCTATAACCTAGTCTATAACCCTAGCCCCTAACCCTAGTCTATAACCCTAGTCTATAACCCTAGTCTATAACCCTAGCCCCTAACCCTAGTCTATAACCCTAGCCCATAACCCTAGCCCCTAACCCTAGTCTATAACCCTAGCCCCTAACCCTAGTCTATAACCCTAGTCCCTAACCCTAGCCCCTGACCCTAGTCTATAACCCTAGTCTATAAACCTAGCCCCTAACCCTAGTCTATAACCCTAGTCTATAACCCTAGCCCCTAACCCTAGCCCCTAACCCTAGTCTATAACCCTAGTCCCTAACCCTAGCCCCTAACCCTAGTCTATAACCCTAGTTTATAACCTAGTCTATAACCCTAGCCCCTAACCCTAGCCCCTAACCCTAGTCTATAACCCTAGTCCCTAACCCTAGCCCCTAACCCTAGTCTATAACCCTAGCCCCTAACCCTAGTCTATAACCCTAGCCCCTAACCCTAGCCTATAACCCTAGTCTATAACCCTAGCCCTAACCCTAGCCCCTAACCCTAGTCTATAACCCTAGCCCTAACCCTAGCCCCCTAGCCTCCTAACCCTAGCCCTAACCCTAGTCTATAACCCTAGCCCTAACCCTAGTCTACTAACCCTAGCCCCTAACCTAGCCCCTAACCCTAGTCTATAACCCTAGCCCCTAACCCTAGCCCCTAACCCTAGCCCCTAACCCTAGTCTATAACCCTAGCCCCTAACCCTAGTCTATAACCCTAGTCTATAACCCTAGCCCCTAACCCTAGCCCCTAACCCTAGTCTATAACCCTAGCCCCTAACCCTAGTCTATAACCCTAGTCTATAACCCTAGTCCCTAACCCTAGTCTATAACCCTAGTCTATAACCCTAGCCCCTAACCCTAGCCCCTAACCCTAGTCTATAACCCTAGCCCCTAACCCTAGCCCCTAACCCTAGTCTATAACCCTAGTTTATAACCTAGTCTATAACCCTAGCCCCTAACCCTAGCCCCTAACCCTAGTCTATAACCCTAGTCCCTAACCCTAGCCCCTAACCCTAGTCTATAAACCTAGCCCCTAACCCTAGTCTATAACCCTAGCCCCTAACCCTAGCCCCTAACCCTAGTCTATAACCTAGTCTATAACCCTAGCCCCTAACCTAGTCTATAACCCTAGCCCCTAACCCTAGCCTATAACCCTAGCCCCTAACCCTAGCCCCTAACCCTAGCCCCTAACCCTAGTCTATAACCCTAGCCCCTAACCCTAGTCTATAACCCTAGTCTATAACCCTAGCCCCTAACCCTAGCCCCTAACCTAGTCTATAACCCTAGCCCTAACCCTAGTCTATAACCCTAGCCCCTAACCCTAGCCCCTAACCCTAGCCCCTAACCCTAGTCTATAACCCTAGTCTATAACCCTAGTCCCTAACCCTAGCCCCTAACCCTAGTCTATAACCCTAGCCCCTAACCCTAGTCTATAACCCTAGCCCCTAACCCTAGCCCCTAACCCTAGTCTATAACCCTAGTCCCTAACCCTAGCCCCTAACCCTAGCCCCTAACCCTAGTCTATAACCCTAGCCCTAACCCTAGCCGCTAACCTAGTCTATAACCTAGTCTATAACCCTAGCCCCTAACCCTAGCCCCTAACCTAGTCTATAACCCTAGCCCTAACCCTAGCCCCTAACCCTAGCCACCTAACCCTAGTCTATAACCCTAGTCCCTAACCTAGCCCCTAACCCTAGTCTATAACCCTAGCCTAACCCTAGCCCCTAACCCTAGTCTATAACCCTAGCCCCTAACCCTAGCCCTAACCCTAGTCTATACTAGCCCCTAACCCTAGTCTAAACCTAGCCCCTAACCCTAGTCTATAACCCTAGCCCCTAACCCTAGTCTATAACCCTAGCCCCTAACCCTAGCCCCTAACCCTAGTCTATAACCCTAGCCCCTAACCCTGCCCCTAACCCTAGTCTATAACCCTAGCCCCTAACCCTAGTCTAACCCAGTCTATAACCTAGCCCTAACCCTAGTCCTAACCCTAGTCTATAACCCTAGTCCTAACCTAGCCCCTAACCCTAGTCTATAACCCTAGTCCCTAACCCTAGCCCCTAACCCTAGTCTATAACCCTAGCCCCTAACCCTAGCCCCTAACCCCAGTCCCTAACCCTAGTCTATAACCCTAGTCTATAACCCTAGCCCCTAACCCTAGTCCATAACCCTAGTCCCTAACCCTAGTCTATAACCCTAGCCCCTAACCCTAGTCCCCTAACCCTAGTCTATAACCCTAGCCTACCCTAGTCTATAACCCTAGCCCCTAACCTAGTCTATAACCTAGCCCTAACCCTAGTCTATAACCCTAGTCTATAACCCTAGTCTCTAACCCTAGCCCCTAACCCTAGTCTATAACCCTAGCCCCTAACCCTAGTCTATAACCCTAGTCTATAACCCTAGCCCCTAACCCTAGTCTATAACCCTAGTCCCTAACCCTAGCCCCTAACCCTAGTCTATAACCCTAGCCCCTAACCCTAGTCTATAACCCTAGTCCCTAACCCTAGTCCCTAACCCTAGCTCTATAACCCTAGTCTATAACCCTAGTCCCTAACCCTACTCTATAACCTAGTCTATAACCCTAGCCCCTAACCCTAGTCCCTAACCCTAGTCTATAACCCTAGCCCCTAACCCTAGTCTATAACCCTAGTCTATAACCCTAGTCTATAACCCTAGTCCCTAACCCTAGCCCTAACCCTAGCTCTATAACCCTAGTCTATAACCCTAGCCCCTAACCCTAGTCTATAACCTAGTCTATAACCCTAGCCCCTAACCCTAGTCTATAACCCTAGCCCCTAACCCTAGCCCCTAACCCTAGTCTATAACCCTAGCCCCTAACCCTAGTCTATAACCCTAGTCCCTAACCCTAGCCCCTAACCCTAGTCTATAACCTAGTCTATAACCCTAGCCCCTAACTCCTAGTCTATAACCCTAGTCTATAACCCTAGCCCTAACCTAGTCTATAACCCTAGCCCCTAACTCCTAGCCCTAACCTAGTCTATAACCCTAGTCTATAACCCTAGCCCTAACCCTAGCCCCTAACCCTAGTCTATAACCCTAGTCCCTAACCCTAGCCCCTAACCCTAGTCTATAACCCTAGCCCTAACCCTAGTCTATAACCCTAGCCCCTAACCCTAGTCCCTAACCCTAGTCTATAACCTAGTCTATAACCCTAGCCTCCCTAACCCTAGTCTATAACCCTAGTCCCTAACCCTAGCCCCTAACCCTAGCCCCTAACCTAGTCTATAACCCTAGCCCTAACCCTAGTCTATAACCCCAGTCTATAACCTAGCCCCTAACCCTAGCCCCTAACCCTAGTCATAACCCTAGTCCCTAACCCTAGCCCCTAACCCTAGCCCCTAACCCCAGTCTATAACCCTAGCCCCCCTAGTCTATAACCCTAGTCTCTAACCCTAGCCCCTAACCCCTAGCCCTAACCCTAAGTCTATAACCCTAGCCCCTAACCCTAGTCTATAACCCTAGCCCCTAACCCTAGTCTATAACTCTAGTCTAGTAACCCTAGTCTATAACCCTAGCCCCTAACCCTAGCCCCTAACCCTAGTCTATAACCCTAGCCCCTAACCCTAGCCCCTAACCCTAGGCCCTAACCCTAGTCTAAACCCTAGTCTATAACCCTAGTCTATAACCCTAGCCCCTAACCCTAGTCTATAACCCTAGTCCCTAACCCTAGCCCCTAACCCTAGTCTATAACCCTAGCCCCTAACCCTAGCCTATAACCCTAGCCCCTAACCCTAGTCCCTAACCCTAGTCTATAACCTAGTCTATAACCCTAGCCCCTAACCCTAGCCCCTAACCCTAGTCTATAACCCTAGCCCCTAACCCTAGCCCCTAACCCTAGCCCCTAACCCTAGTCTAAACCCTAGTCCCTAACCCTAGCCCCTAACCCTAGTCTATAACCCTAGCCCCTAACCCTAGTCTATAACCCTAGTCTATAACCCTAGCCCCTAACCCTAGCCCCTAACCCTAGTCTATAACCCTAGCCCCTAACCCTAGTCTATAACCCTAGTCTATAACCCTAGCCCTAACCCTAGCCCCTAACCCTAGTCTATAACCCTAGCCCCTAACCCTAGTCTATAACCCTAGTCTATAACCCTAGCCCCTAACCCCTAGTCTATAACCTAGCCCCTAACCTAGTCATAACCTAGCCCCTAACTCCTAGTCTATAACCCTAGCCCCTAACCCTAGCCCCTAACCCTAGTCTATAACCCTAGTCTATAACCCTAGTCCCTAACCCTAGCCCCTAACCCTAGCCCCTAACCCTAGTCTATAACCCTAGCCCCTAACCCTAGTCTATAACCCTAGCCCCTAACCCTAGTCCCTAACCCTAGTCCCTAACCTAGTCTATAACCCTAGTCTAGTTAACCCTAGCCCCTAACCCTAGTCTATAACCCTAGCACCCTAGCCCTAACCCTAGCCCCTAACCCTAGCCCCTAACCCTAGTCTATAACCCTAGTCTATAACCTAGTCCCTAACCCTAGCCCCTAACCCTAGTCTATAACCCTAGTCCATAACCCTAGCCCTACCTAGTCTTAACCCTAGTTCCTAACCCTAGCCCCTAACCCTAGTCTATAACCCTAGCCCCCTAACCCTAGTCCACAACCCTAGCCCCTAACCCTAGTCTATAACCCTAGTCTATAACCCTAGCCCTAACC